>NC_048300.1:60890658-60975581 GCF_013100865.1 Trachemys scripta elegans | reverse complement strand
GGGGGGGGGGGGGGGGGGGGGGGGGGGGGGGGGGGGGGAAGGAGGGGCAGGAGAGAGGAGGGAGTTAATGGTAATTTTTAGGCTGTTCCAGTATTTGCAGCAATGAAAACAGTAAGTAGGCCACAGCCCTTTACGTGGCATGTTCTAAGCGTGGGACACCCCTGCACCTAGGGTGTGTTTGGTCCAAGGGCTCTCTCACATTACCGCCACACCCTGTAGTGTCACAGGGTTGATATCAAATGTTTCTATGCAAAGAAAGAAAAAAGGGGAGGGGGAGATGGATTCTCTTTATCTATTGTCCTGCCAATCAGGAGAGCCCATGCCCCAATGTTAACCCGGCCCAATGCTGTCAGCACCAATCAGCTTTTCTCCCGTGACGGTTATTTCTTTATTGAAATCATCTATGTCCCACCCATTTCTGCCTTACAAATTATGCTCAAGGTCATTTGGCTTGAAGTGCTGCACATTGGCGAGAATCTTATGACGACTTCGGAAGGGTCCTAAGGGTAACATGCTAGGTGCTTCTCCCAGAATCCGTACCAAGATGCATCCCACCCCTAGAAGAGGGCAGATAGAGACAGCCAACTTTGGGAGGATGGGGAGGAAAGGTGAACAAAAACGTAAAGAGGTTAAAGAAGAAAAGAAGTCTGGCAAGGTTACATGTTGCCGTCATATTCCATGAAATTAACTTTCTGTGCTAGTGGGCAGCCAAGACTGTAACCACAGATTTGCTTTAATCACTGGACAGCTCCCGGGAGAGGTTGGACCCAGATTCCCACCCCTGTAATCTGTAGCATCTGATGAAAACAATTTGGACTGAATTAATCTGGGGCTAATAGGCAAAGGCTGCAGTTCTGTCTCCCCGTGTGCTGCCAAAGTACGACATATTTACTGCCTGCTCAGACTAATGGTGTTCAAAGTGGAGACGGGGAAAAAGGAAAAACAAGTTTACCCTTCCCTACAAAGGGTGGATAAACTGGATAAAATATATAAAACCAAGTCTAAATAGTGCATTCCCTTGAATGGGTGGCCTGCTGAAATGCAGCACAGACCCAATATCTGCAACCCCCTTGAGAACTAAGACTGATTGCTAGTTATGCACATTTCATCAAAATCTCCATTCACTCTGAGAACAGTTCTGTTTGTACAACAAAACAAGTATGGGTTTGTACCAGACATATCTGTCAGTTGTTACTTTGAGATACATAAGAATCAGTTTTTTTTCTTTTATTACTCCTGGGAGCTTTACACCATTCTCCAGGCATTATATATCAGGTATATTTGGGGGCTGAGACTTCTAGGTTGCAGGTTCTAATCTAGCCTAAGGTTGATAGAGATGAAAACCAATTTCAGTTACTAATGGCTATTAGGTGATCTAGGCGAAATGAACTAGGGTGTCAGTCAATTTCCTAGTGGACAAGCCTCTGCATCTCTAGAGCCCTGCGCGAACACAAAATTTGTATCTGCATCTGGTCCACAAAAATGGTTCGTGGATGTCCACAGATCTGCAGGGCTTTAGAAACAAGATCTGTATCTGCATCTGATCCGCAAAACTGGTCTGCGGATATCCGCAAATTTCAGGGCTCTACCCATCACATAAACCACTATCGTAATTGGTACTAACTGGCCCAATTGCTGGGAACCTCAGTAGAATCCAAGGACTGAATGACCAAGGGAGGCTGTCCCCCTCCATGGCAGGGTTGAGGAACATTGGTAAGGAGGCCTGATGGAAGCTTGACCTGCTGCAGCCCGCAGTGCCATTTTTGGTTGATTAAGAATCTGTTTATCTGACACCAAAACTAAAATCACTTATTTTACCACTGCCTCAGGCTCCACTATCAGAGATGTTAGAGAAGTAGTAGTCCTGAGGTCATCTCTTCCACACCCCACCCCCAGGGGCTAATGCAAGACTTCCTTGTATTATAGTGATTTATCCAGTCCAATTGTGTGTGCCCCCAGCGATGGGGCTCACATGCTTTCCTTTGCTTTACAGCTGAGTGGTATCTCATAGATTCCTAAACTGTAAGGCCAGAAGGGACCGTCATGATTATCTAGTCTGACCTCCTGCACACTGCAGGCCACAGAACCTCACCCACCCACTCCTATAATAGACCCCTAACCTCTGGCTGAATTACTGACATCCTCAAATCATGATTTAAAGCAGTGGTCTCCAAAGTGGGGTGCACAAGAGGATCCTTGGGGGTGTGTGGCAGGAGGAGCGCTTTTTTTTTTTTCTTTGTCCGAGCGGCAAAAATGGTAGAGCCAGCGCGGCAGGGGGTGCATGCTCAAAAATTTTTCACTCATAGGGGTGCATGATCAAAAAAATTTGGAGACCACTGATTTAAAGACTTCAAGTTACAGAGAAAGACTTCAAGTAACAGAAGCCACAAGACTTCCCTGAAATAATTCCTGTTTGAACTAGAATCTCTCTTTAAAAACAAACAAACATCTAGTATTGATTTCAAAATTCCCAGTGATGGAAAATCCACCAGAACCCTTGGTAAATCATTCCAATGGCTAACTACCCTTACTGTTAAAAAATTCAAATTCTTTATTTCTCAAGCATTCACTACTGCTGTGGCTCGGAAGCATAACTGAGATTTTTCTGGGGGCAAAAGAAGCATTTATTCCATCCAAACACTTCAAAATTTGAAAAACCATGACTGATACAAAGTCTAGACATATAAGAGACATACTGAAACAGAGACTATTTACAATAGAACTCAAGTTACTCTTCACAACTCCAGTCAGTCCCACTGGAGCAAGGCACGCCTCCAGCTGTGGATTTGTCATGATCAGCTACTGCTCTGATTTACCAATCCACACCACCCCCCTTATCTCTTTCTCCAGCCTCTCCTTTGATTTGCAGCAAGAGAACTGGTTATATAACCCAAGACTCACATTCAAAGGCCAAAACAACTAACGTGATGGCCTACATTCCCAGCCTGCTTCCTGAGACCAAGAATGCAAACTTTCACACAATGGCTCCTGAGATTCCAGCCACGCTTCTTAAAACAAGGTGAGCTCCCCTGGTGTTCAGTTTTCACCTCCCTCCAGAAGATCAGTATCTAAGGACCAAACTGAATGCTAGTATAGGGCAAATTGCCTAGCCCAACTGCAAGCACATTGACCAGCCTAGCTGAATTACAGCCCTAATCTTAAAAGAGGATCATACCTTTCATCCAGTGATGGGACCTACAGCGAACTCTGATATTAGAACTGTACTCTCAGGCTCTAAAGCCAAAAACAGCACAACAGACTTATCTACAACTACCTCTGTGCTTCCAAGTAGCCCTTTTTATCCCCACAAGTGGCAGAACCTCCTACCACAGAGAGCACTAGAAAGTGATTCCTAATATTCATCTTGAATTTCCCTCTGCGTAATGAGGTCTCACTGCTCCTTGTTCTACCCTTTGCTGACAATACATATGTTTGTCCCCCTCCCTTGGTGATCAAAGTGTTTTGGATTACTACCTACCCAGACTTGGGTTAGAGTGCGGGTGCTGGGGGTACTGGTGGCCTGTGCTATACAGGAGATGAAACCAGATAATCCTTGTGGTCTCTTCTGGTCTTAAACGCTAAAACCCCATTTTATTTGCTGCATTTGATGGGCTGAATCTTTGTTATTTCCTGGCTCTCTTTGCAATACCCACAGACTACAGTGTTGAGCACATTAGAAGTCTATTGATTTTTAATTTCTCTAGGCTCTTAAACTTTGATCCATGAAACATTTGCTGGTGATCTGATGAAAGCTAGTTGGTGCTGTCTCGTTTCCAGTTGCTCAGCGTCACATAAAAAAATTAAAACCACATTACATTCTTTCCTAACCTTACTTTTCTGTGTAGGCAATTGCTGTAGTTATATAGTCTGCAATAATGAACTGGAGAAGTGTTCCTTCAAGACAATCTTCACATTAAAGTGTGGGCAGCACTATGAAGTAGACAAGTTCATGGAGGATAGGTCTATCCATGGCTATTAGCCAGGATGGGCAGGGATGGTGTCCCTAGCCTCTATTTACCAGAAGCTGGGAATGGATGACAGGGGATGGATGACTTGATGATTACCTGTTCTGTTCATTCCCTCTGGGGCACCTGGCATTGGCCACTGTTGGAAGACAGGACACTGGGCTAAATGGACCTTTGGTCTGACCCAGTATGGCCGCTCTTATGTTTTTATGAAAAAATCTGATCCCCCAGGATGGATAGTATTTTTCTATCCTCCGTGTTTGCAACTCCTCCCAATTTAGTATCATCTGCAAATTTATCATTCTATTTCCTGATTCTTCTAGATAATTACAAAGACCAGACCAACCATTGGACACTTCCCGCAATCATTTCTTATTGCACTCTGCTCATAGTGTGTTAAATCCATTGATAATGCTCCCATCCTAGCCAATTTAATTTCTACAATATTTCACTAGACACTATCAAATATTTTATTGAAGTTTAAATCTCCCACTTACTGTGTCACCTGTGTGGAATAAGTTTTTGTTCAGCATGATTCTTCATAACTCCTCAACACTACTTGTTGTTCCTAAGTTCCATTATCCGGTGAGTGCTCAGTGTGGTTCTCCCCTTTTGTTTGTTATATAACTAGGAATAGAGGTTAGATTTCCCAAAGGGCAATTGCCAAGACCATACTTCCCTTTCTCACATGTTGATCTCATTCACTATTTTCAAATCCTTTTGGTACCTCCCCAGTTTTTTATGCCTTCTCAAAAATAACTACTAATGGAGCAGTTGGTTTGTTAGCTAATTCCCTCAAGACCCTGGAGGGTTGCATGTGATCTTGACCTGCTGGTGTGTGTATAAGTCAATGTCTCTAAGAATTTCCTTACCTGCTTTTTTGCAATAGCTTATTCACAGGATTGTCATCACTATCCAATTATTCAAACTTCTTTTCCTTATTTTTCTTGTTATGGATACATGAGAGTAGCTCAGCCATTTTAGAATTATTCTGGCTTTCAAGCCCCTCATCATTAGTGGGCTTACTTTCTCACAAGTATTTATTTTCCTCCAGATGTATTTGTATCTATATCCCCCTAATCCCACTGGCATTAACTTATTCTGCATTTTTGGTTGCCTTATCTTGTAACTGTGCATTCTTGTCTGGTTCCCTTCCTTTCTATTTCTAGTATAGATTGTTTTGTTTGGTTGGTGGTGGTGGTGGTGGTGGTGGTGGTGGTGGTGGGGGTTGGCTTTATTTTTTAAATGCAGTTTTTGAAAAGCCCCTAGTAATACTACGTTCTCCTAGCTTATTTCCCATATTATGGGTTTTCAAAGGCACTTTTGGGCCTTTATTATAGGATTCTCTACTGCCTTCCCCCAGTGTATTTTAAAAATTCCTCTCTAACCCTCTCACACTAGATTTCCCCCCAAAATACTTGCTGGAAATCCATTTCCTTTTACTGATAGGAAAGGAGTTTCAAACACAGAAAGGCTCTTTTTGCGGACACTTCCATATACAGGCACAACTTTGTGTAAAACAGTCATTGAGCATCTGTAATGTTTCTAAACACCTTCCCCTGTCCCTTCGCATTCTCCACCATCCAGTTATAAAGATAACTGATAGCAATGAGGAGCTTGCAGTGTTTAGAGACATTACATCTAATTCCTCTTTGGGAACAATGACTCAAGCTTTCTGAGCTACCTGGAATCAAGAATCGGCTTGAACAAGCCGACTAGCAGCGGGTTTACTACCTAGAGTCCAGCTGGAGGACTGATTCAATGTTGGATACTGGGGCTCATTAAAAAGATAAATCCATTCCAGATCATATGATGGGTGGCAAGGGATGCACATGTTTCCAAAGTTCTAACATGTCTATCTCTTCCTTCCTGCTGCACGCAAACTACTCCAGACCAGATATGAAGGATCCAAAGGAGGGCTGTATGGTAGGCAATGTTCCCTAAACTGTGCACATGCACGGTCACACAGCAATCTTCCAAGTATCACACATCACAAACCAGGCTACTTACAACTTTGACTCTGCCTCCCCACCATCCAGCTCCAGTTACTGCCTCCCATTGGCTGACTGTTTAAGAGCTGAGAGCCAATAAGGTTCTGGGCAAGGCACCCAGGCAGGGCACACCTCCACCAATGGGGAAGAAGTAACCAGAGCTAAGTGATGTGCCACGGAGCTAGAGGCTGTGTCAGTGGGAATGGAATGCAGCCTGTGACTGGGCTCTGGAGCCCATGCGCCAGGACACACCAAGAACTGGCATAACACCGCTCTGTCACTCACGGAGGGCAATGCCCCATGCCACCTGTCTCTGCTTACTGGCTTCACATTGGCTGTGGGAACTTGGAGCTTTTCTGATTGTGGCCAGCCTTGCGCCCGCCTCTCCCCCCGGCCCACAGGTCAGGTCACACCTCTGCCAATAGGGAAACAGTTACCAGAGCTGGGTGGTGTAATGGTTGAGCCCCTTCCCTGCTGACATGGAGGAGCAGCCTGCCAAATTCGAATGGCGTTGCGACCCAATGCACAGGGTCCAGCTGCTCCCAGTCTCTGCCTCCACTCTGTTCCCCCATGTATGCAGGCTCCACCAGGTGAGGCTCTGGGGAGTTTGTAAACTGCTCAGTACAAGGAAAATTTAGAGGACACATTGGTAATAGGACAGTAGTTGGCACAAGACTAGCCAGTTGTGCTTAGATGCTGTACATCTAGGCCAGTCGTGGCTTTGTAGGAACTGCTCTTGCACAAGGGGGTTTTCACTAAACCTTAAGGAGGGGGAGATGGAGCGATGAGTCTTTATTCTGCCCAGGAAGCTAAAAGAATAGCAGGCTGTGCAGTTTAGTAGCAGCATGAGTACAGCTTTGAGAATAACATTCAACTAGCTAACTGTCACCACACTTACCTCATAATTGTATTTGTGCTTCAGGTTCCAGCGACAAATGGGACACTGACCAGAAGGGTTAGGAGGAGTTGGGGTTTTGACATCTTCTATAATTTTGCCCTCAATCTGGGAAACAAGTCAGAGGATACATTGATCAGATGAAGAGCCCATAGTTCAGGCCTACATATACATTCTGGGTATGTAGGCTTATCGCTCAAGTTCCAACAGCTTACTCAGTACTGTATAAACATAAGAGAGTCCCTGTACTAAGCTGTTTAGTCAGGTACATACAGAACAAGCATTTCAGATGTACATAGGAGCTGGCACAAGTCCAAAGAGTCATTAGGGCCTGGTAAGTCTTGATCACTGGATTTGTGTTGAGTAGTGGAGAGCTCAATTAATTCGAATCCCTCCTATTTTGCAGACGTTTCATATTACTTTGTAGGTAAAAATCTAGAGAATTCAGACTGAGCTGTCTGCTTCTGTGAGTGCAAGGTAGTAGTGATGGGGACAAATCCTTGGTGTTCTCTGTTTGAGTTTGGGCTGATGTCACCCAGTGAGGTACTAGCTGTTGGGAATATTTCATGCCACAGCCTGTGTTTTGGACCCATGCCCTCCTTGCCCGGTGAAGTACTGTTAAACCACTGTGGGCAGAATCTCTCAGAACATACAACTTTTATTAAGGAAGCTGTTGTACAGCTTGATATTAACAATCTAGCCAAACATAGACCAGCATCTAGTATTCTGTTCTTTGTCAGTCTGGCTGTAGACCTGGTGACATTAAACACTGCACTGGCTCCTTTGATAAATTATTCCATCCTGGTAATAGATCAAGATCTAGCATCCATGTCGATTTATTACATCTATCAGCTGCCTTTGATGCTGTTGACCACGGGGAGTTGTTGACTTGTCTGTGAACCCTAGAAAAAGAGCCACATGCCCTACAGTGGCTTCAGTCTCATCTCTTGGGAGAAATTTCAGAATGTATTTTTTGGCTCCTCTTCACCTGATTACTCTGATGTAGGTTTCTGTGTCGTCACACCATGTGTTCATTGTGCGTACTGGGCCTGTAGAAGGGCTAATGAGGAGACATATGAGTTTATGTTTTCGCGTGCTGATGAGAACCAGCACACACTCATCCATACACAGTAAATACCTTTCTCAATGTTTGATAGATCAGAATACAATAAAGGCTAGCTGTCTGAGGCGGAATCCAGAAGAGACTGAAGTTATGTTGGTAGGATGGGTGGAGCAATCAGAAGATATGAGGAGGACTATGTCTTCCCTTAATTGATGCTGCGTGCCCACCATTTGTTGAGAGTTTCCTCTCTGTGGATATTGATGGATCTCCAGTTGCTGTTAAGAGATTATGTAGCAGAAATTATCAGCATTTCTTTTCCCCCCACCACCTACATCTGGCCAGGAGGGTGACCATTTCTTTCAAATAAGGATCTTGCTACTGCGATTTACACTTTTGTTTCCTCAAGTCTAGTTTATTGAGAAGTGCTCTGGATGGAGCTTGGAAGTTGAAGACTATGCAAATTTCAGTAATCCACTTACATTAAAGTCCCTTGTTTTTGAATGGAGACGTTTTTAGTAGGGGCGTTCTCCCTGAGGGGCTCCCAACGTTAGAATTCATTTCTCCATTTGGGCTGAAATAGCATCAATCCTTTGACCTTCTGGGCATAGTGCTAGTTCATCTTTTTCTCCAGATTTTTGCAGAAAGGCATGCTGGTGCACATGGACTTCAGGGTAGGAAAGAGAGAGACTGTCATCCATCCCCCAATTCCCATAGCTGCTGATTGTACCAACAAGAGTAAAACCAAATATGTTAAAAATACAATCAATTTCATATCAAGGAAACTGAGAGACCTTTTATGTTATATAATGAAACAAATCTAAAATAAATATAAACACTCCGACTCAGTAAGGTGCTCAGATTTCTGTCAATAAATGATATCTAATGTAAAAATAACCAGAAACCCCCCCCCCAACTTTTTAGGGAATACACTTTTTGGTAAGTGCTGTCTTGCCAAATCTTGTCTACACATCACTAGCAAGCAAAGAAAGGACGATTGTAGGCCACTTTTGATTTCATCCAGGTACTCCTACTTATACCTGCTGGTAATATAACAAATCACTCTCCTTTTTGGTGTTTGCCTTCTTCCTGATCTAGACAATGGACAGGATCTCAAGTCCACTGAGGGTCCCAATGCTTAGGGAAGTTCTGGAAGGACTTTGGTCAGCTAAGATCCCATAAGCCTGTGTTCTTGTTCTGAGAAAAGGGTGTTATGAACTTGAAAGCAAAGGAAAACCCCTGTGTGGGGTCTGAAGGACTGCTTACCTGCCAGAGTCCATTTTGGAGTAGGAGGATTTCTGATAAGCTTAATAATATGCATGTAGGTTCTTCTATGGTTTTTAATGTTTTTGCTGTGTTGCTTTTACCTTAAGAATGAAATGTGCTTGCTTGGAAAGAGCTGTGTAGTATATTAAACTGTGGTAATTACACAGTTAACCTTCTTTGAAGAGAATGCAAAAAAAAAAAAAAAAAAAAGAGTGTCTTCTGTTGGGGATATCAGAGTTTAAACTGCTCATCTTAGAAATACCCCAGTCAGAAGGGAGAGAGATGAATGCCTCCACTCAAGAGAAGAGGCTGGGGAACCAGAAGCCAAGAGTGCTCCCCTTGCTGAGGGGACTACAGGTGCTGAGTTGTGATGTAGACTTTAGTCCATACCATCTGTCCCTCATTTTCAAAAGCATTGAATATGAAGGATTCCAACCCCCTTCCATCTACCAACCGCGCCCCCCCTGCAGCCAGGACTTTCAATGTTAGCAATCGCATTGCTGGATCATAACATGGGAACTTTTGCAGCTACATTTGATTCTGACCATCAGAGCTTAGGATCTCATGCTGCTTTCATCCATGCGAGAGAGGAAGACCCAGAAGTTTAACAACCCAACTATGCACCTGGGTTGCCTGAATTCATAACACACAGTTACATTTGCATTGCATTCAAGCCACAGAACATTTACTAAGAGTGAACTGCAGTAAGCAGAAAGAAAACATGTACTGTATGTCCCACCTCCAGACAAAATAAGCCAATGTGACCAAAAAAAACCTCCCAACAACTTCATCCCTGAAGTTGCTAAAGAAAATGTATTTCTCCCCATACCAAAAAACAAAAAAACCCCAAACAAACAAAAACATGGCTTTAGAAGTAGTGTGTATTGTGACTTGGAAAAAAAAGAAATAACTTACAACAGTTGTACTTCCTTCAGTAACTTCCACAACTGCAGAAATAAAAGATGGAAAACAAGGTCAGACATATTCAAACAGAAACTAGTGACTTTCTTTTAATCAATAAACTGAAATTATGTACAAACAAAATACGTGGTGGACAGAAGTCAGGGATGCAAGAGAAGAGAGCGACTCCCCAACAAAGCAAACACGAGGTATGAAGACTGCCAAAGGTAATGCTTTACTGGTGGGCAGTTGCAGGCAGAGTAACCATAGGAGACCAATAGGCAGAGCAAAGGGCAGGCTTTTCAAACTGGGGACCTCATCGCTTAATTGTTATTGTTTTGAGTAGATCTGTGGTGTGTTCAAAAGTTTTATGATTTTTCTATCATCTCTGGCTAATTCTGATCAAGGAAGTCAAGAGACCCTCTTAAGTAAAAGCAATCTTAAATGTCAAGCATTTAGGCTGCCTCCAGTGTTTTTAGTTCCTCCATGGTTAAAGCCTGTGTAGAGAGGAAAGAAACTTCCTTGCCCTTCTGGTTGTGACAATCTTCAGGTAGAGAACAAACACGCTGCTTTGAATCTGTGAAACTAAAAGAGCAGAACTGGGATTCTGGAAGTTTCATAGATTCTCCCAGTCACAGCGATGGGAAATTAAACCTGAACCTTAATTATTGCAACTTTAACAACAACACGATTATTTCTATTTGTTTTAGATAACTTATATGTCCCTTATCATTGCAGTAACTCAGTGGTGGACAATCATGAATGGAGTGTATCTGCACCCCACCCTTTTGAGGAAGGGAAGCATTATCCCTATTACACATCTGGGGAACCAAGGCAGATAATGTGACTTGTCCAAAGCCACATAGGAAGCGTATGTCTAAACAAGCACCTGAGATCAGTTCTCTTGAATCCCTATCGCTAGCCCCACCCCTCGCTGCTGCTCACAAGCCGACCTTTGCCACGCAGTTCGGAGGGGAACAGCTCCCCACAAGTGCCAATCACAGCCCCGGGCCGGCCAGCGATGTGGCTGATGGGCGCCTCCCGGTTCTGGGCCCAGCCGCGGTGCCAGCAGCAGGGGTAGATTTTACCCTGACAGCCAGGAGCCTGCGGCCCTTCCCCGCCCGCCGCGAGACCCGCCCCGCTCGCTCTGACCAGGGCCGGCCGCGGAGCGCTGGCTCCCCCCGGCTCGCGTCTTCCGACAGGGGCGCAGCGCCCGCCCCCAAGACTCACCCTGTCGGAGCGCGCGGGCCGGAGGCCGGGCCCAGCCGCCCCCCAGCCCCAGGAGACCAGAAACCAGCCGGTTCCAGCCACCGCGCAGCAAGCCGGGGGCCGCCATCTTGGGAATCGACCCTGACCTCCCCCCGCGCTACTTCCGCTTCCGGGGCGCTCGGCCCGGCAGGCGGGAAGAGGCCGGGCAGCAGCCTGCGACGCCGCCATCTTGGAGCCAGGCCCAGGCGCGGGGACTGTCCCCAGCCTCCACGGGAGGGACGGGCTCAGAGCCGCTGCTCTCGTTTGGGAAGCTTGGAGCCAGGGGCGCATCCCGGCCGCGGGGGCCGCAGCACCATCAGCCCTGGCAGCCCTCGCCGGGGCCAGCAGAGGCCGCGGGGCAGCTGGAGGGAGGAGCTGGGTCTCCAACGCCTTACAGCCGCCCAGCTCTGCGCCAGGGCTGCCCCAGGCTGCTTGTGCCCAGGCCCCGCCCTTGGAAGTAGCAGTCGGGGACCGCCTGGGGCTCAGGATCAGCCTCCCTGGCCTGGTTTTTATACCTCGGAGGTGGAGCCCTCGGCTGCCAGAGGGAGGCCAGGCTGCAGTTAGATCAATGGTGAAGTTCTCTGGGGCTTGGACCTCCTCTTTAGACTGCCCCTCTTGGACCCCCTCTTAGCACAGTTGAGCCCTGATGCTTGATTGCGGCTCCCTAGGTAACTATGATAATCTAAGAATAAATAGAGCCTTTTCTTATACCTATCTCTACATTTCTTCATCAGCCCCAAGGCATAGAGACATAGAAATGTAGGTCTGGCAGGGACCTCAGTAGGTCATCTAGTCCAGTCTCCTATACTCTGGGCAGGATTAAGTAAACCTCGAAAATCCCTGACAGGTGTTTGTCTAACTGTTCTTAAAAACCTGCAATGATGGAGGTGCCACAACCTCCCTAGGCAATTTATTCCAATGCTTAGCTACACTGGCAGTTAAGAAGTTTTTCCTAATGTCCACCGAAAACCTCCCTTGCTGCAATTTATGCCCATTACTTAATTTGTCACCCATCTCTTTGTAATGACTTTTTATATACTTGAAAACTGTTATGTCCCCCCCCCCCTTTCTCTCAAGACTAAACAAACCCAATTTTTCCAGTCTTTCCTTATAGTTTGTTTTCTAGACTTTTGTCATTTTTGTTGCTTTCTTCTGGATTTTGTCATGTTTTATTAGGAAAAATCCATGGAACAGTCATGGTAAAAATGTAAAAAATCAGGATGTGGTCATGTGGGGGCCAAAGTCCAAGCCCTGCTTCAGGAGGGCTGAAGCTGGAGCCGAAGAAGTTGCAGCCATCTGTTAAACTCACGGAATCCGTGACCTCCATGACCAAATCATATTCTTACTGATGATATAGGAGATATAACATGGATCATGGGACTTTATGATAAACAATTCTGAGGCCCTTACTACCTTAGATACTAGGCTTTCATTTTCAGTATCTGTGATTCTCTTCCGGAGTAGTTTTCTTAAGGATTGATGGCTAAGGGGTACTACATCTTCTCTTGGGGAGCAATAAGTTCACTTACAGGCTTTCCCACAGACTTAACTGGCTTTCTTATGGCTGTTTTAGCAGCATGAAAATTCATTGGGAGCAATGTCCTCTTAAAACTGAAGGAATGAGCAAACACTACTTAAAAATCCAGCCATTTGGTTGAATTGAGGGTCAGGAGTCCATGAGCACATGCAGGATACCCTGTTGTTGTTTCTAGCTAAACTGCAACTCTGTGTTCTTATTACTGCCTCCCCACCCCTATTTGTTACACTTACTTGTTGCACCTTATCTTAAATTGGATTATAAACTTTTTGGGGCAGGGGAACCATATCTTATATTATTTTATACAGTGCCTAGCACAACAGGGCACTAATCTTGATTAGGGTGTTTGGTGGTACCAGAACACTAATAATCATCCTGTTGGCTTGTGGAACAGGAGAGCAGACCAGGAACTGAATGCAAGGCTCTCCCATGGTGATGCAGAACACTAGCTAAGGGCTGATCTACACTAGAAGTGCCCTATGCCAACAGGAGAGAGCTCTCCCACTGACACCGGTGCTTCGGCTGGTGTAACTTCCATCGCTCAGGGAGGTGACTCATTCATACGCCTGAGTGACATAAGTTATACCGACATAAGTGGTATTGTGTACAAGTCCTGAAGGATCTTCCCAGAGAATAAGAAACTAAGATAGTGATTGCATCCAGGTCTCTTGTGTTATATACAAAATGGACCAGAGAGAGCACTAGCCGCAGAAGACTCCCTCCACACTACTTTCCCTACCTCTGATAAACTTTCCCAGTATACCTCAGGATACCAGACACATGCTCTATGGCCACACCACAGCAGTTAACCATCTGAAACCATGGAAAAGCTTAACGGAACCGCTTAAAAAAAATCCATGATGGCTGCATGACTGGAAATATGGCACAGACAGCTTGAAATACTTCACAAGGATGTCAAAATGCACATTGACATTGCTGAATGCCTTCCCATGGGTGCAGAGAAGGATTAGTCAACCTGGAGATGTTTAAATTACTTCCAAACAAGAGCTGGTGGCTCAATAGTCAATATGCGGAAGTGAGGCTATTCCAACAGTTCAGACATACGTGGCTGCAGTGAAACACAAACCATGGAACATCTGTTGGTCTGCCAGATCCTAGAGGAACTATGCACCATGGAATATCTTGCCAGTGCTACAGATGGGGCATGTGTGCCCAGCACTGGGGAAAAAAAGCTATGATTGTGTTGGAAGGACATGAGAAGAACAATATACCTCTACCCTGGGAGGCCTCTTCCAAGTATTCCCCTTATGCATCCTCCCTTTTTAATATGATTCTTAGAGCCCTTGTTAATTAGCATAAGGCTTTTAAATTGTTCCCTCTTGCTTTGTTATGTAATATGGCAATCTCTAGAAGCAGGATGGTCTTTAACTTCTCTAAGCTTATACCAACAGCTATAAGAGACATTTACTGATTTTCAGTCCAGGGATATTTTCAGCAGTATTGGACACAGTGATGTTACACTTTTATGGGGGTTTTCTTACTTTTTCCTTTATAAGGTGAGCTTTATTAAGGAGCTTAGCTGCAGGAATCTGATTGGTTATTGAATAAATTCTCAATTAAATCCAATATATTCAACTTTCCTTCTCCTAACTGGCTTGCCACAGGGGGCAGAGAAGGCAGACTGTTTTTCAAATGGGATGGAGACCAACAGTTGTAGGTACAAAATTGGTCCACAAATAATGAAGACGAGGCAAATAAGGCTTTTCAAGAGCTTCACAGTATCTTTTGACCTGGGGTAAGGATGTTAGTGCAGAAGTCCTACAGAATGAGACTAATATGGTGGTGCAGATACAGTACTTAATTTGTTCTCCTTGACCTTCCACCCAACTCCATCTTTCTAGAGAAATTTAACTGTCACATAATTTAATGCAGGAAAGAAGATTTTCTGTCCTCAAACAAAGAGAAGTCTTCGGGCAGTCTGACTGTTTTCTTTCGCTTACTTTATATCATCAGAGAGCATTTTTGACAATAACTGTTAACAGTGTAGATCATACAGTCCCAAGGATACAAACAAAGTGCCTGCCAATTTGGGTAGAAGCCCATCCTATCTCTCTGAGTTCGGAAATTTGACATATTTCTGATTTCTCACAATTAATTTTGAATTTGGAGCAGTTACCATATTTGTTTCTCTCATCAAGCCCTGGTACTCAGGGGAAAAGAGAAATAATGTTGGATATTGTCTGTGTGTCACAAAAGGAGAAATGAAAGAAGTTCTCCCAACAGACTTCTCTTAAAGCCAACAGCCATATAGTCTTGGGCTGTGACCTTGTCAGCACTAAGTAGAGTCAGGTCTGATTAGTACTTGGATGAGAGACCTCCAAGGAAAATCTAGGATGTTGCAAGTGATGCTGGTAATTCAGTAGGGGATGCCCCTCTTTCTTTCTTAAAACTGAACCATTATACTATTGTGTTTGGTTGGGTAAGGCGGGGCAGAGGCAGAGAGGTGACATTTTTTGTATGAGACATAAAACCAAGTTCCTGACTGTTTGTAATCATTAAAGATTTCATCACACTTTCTCAAGGAAAGGGTGTTCCTCTTCGTATTCTACTTCGTGGTGAAAATATTATATTTTGCAGAAGTAAAATATTATGTGAGGCTTTGTGTTCCCTTTTTTTATTGGCTTCTGTTCCATTCTTTGTTCTCATCTGAGGTATTTATTGTATTTTTTGTGTTGATTGTACTATATTACTGCTTTGTTTTTCCAGTAATGGAGAAGCTGTTCTGGTCCCCTGGACTGCCAGTGCTAATGGATGGCATGTGTCTCCCCTGCAGCAGTACCTCCATGTAAATGGCAGGACCTATTCCTAGGATGGTTGAAGCACTTCCAACTAACCCTGATCAAAGAATCATAGAAGTTAATATAGAAAATCTTATAAGACCATCTAGTTTCCCACACACAACCCTAGTCAGCACAGGTTTGTTCCCTATGGGACATTTTCTGTTATTTTCCATAAGAGGTCACTGCAGGTCAGTATTCAGAGTTGTATCCAGAAAGCTCCTGCGAAAGTCAGGAAACCTTCAGAACTCAGCAACAAATTGGTTGCAAAATACTACTGTCAAGAATTACAAGAATTGTAGCTGTGTTGGTCCCATGCTGTTAGAGAGGTCAGAACCCGAAGAAGAGCTCTGTCTCTCAGACCAACAAAAGTTGGTCCAATAAAAAGTATTAACTCACCCATCTTGTGTCGCTGCTGTCAAGAATGTTTATCATGACTAATAATTTGATACTGCAGTGTGGGATGCTGAAGGGCAGAAGAAATGTGATTAAGTTTGACAGCTGATTTTCCGGGTTTTAAAAGTAGGAAATTCAGTTTCCATTGAAGTGATATGTTAACAAAATACAAGTTTCTTATGACTACTAATACCATGGTCCCTAAAGAGTGACTGTGATAAGATTGCTTCTGGGCTCACAACAAACCACTGTTAGTCCACAGCCAGGTACACAAGACAACAGGTTTTTATTTGGTTGTCACCCCCTTCAGGCAGGACACTACGTGAAACGGTTTCACTCAGAAAAACAAGGAAGTCACTATAGGAAATCAAAAAACTAGTCCCATGTCAGGCTTACCTTCCCTCAGGGAGGCTGTGGCAGACAGCAATCTCTAGTCATTTTGTGGCCTCAGCTAGACTTTATTCTCTCAGAGTGAAGTCTGCTCTCCCACCCAGCTGAGTCGGGCTCTCCCCTTTTAACCTCTCTCTCCAAGCCTGAGACCTGTTGCAGATATAGCAATGTGGGACTAATTGACCCATAGCAGCTTGTTAACCCTTTCCTGGCCAGTGTGGGGTTAGAATACCTCATCATGGGGTTTGTATACCTTATCTTACATTTTCCACCTCAAGACAGTATTAGCAGATGTCAACTCCCCAGGGACAAAAAGTAGCTTTTCTGGTGTGTCTTCCCTGTTCTATATTGTACTTTGAATGAGTATGGCTGGAGGGATAGGTACCACTACATTATTCGGAGGTTCGTATCTCATGGCGTTCAGCCGTCGCAGAGAGTGTGGTCAGGGTGAATAGGTTTCCGAGGAAGTAATAGCAGCCACAGAGAATATCAAACCAGCTACTGTCTATGATTAGAAATCAGTATCTACATTTAAAGAAAGTGCATTGTGTTTATCTTTTAAATTTATTTTTAAGGCACTTACATGCTTCAGATCAGTGTCAATCCAACCACTGCAAGGAGTTCTGGGAAAGAGTAAAAAAATAGCAATGGACATTATGCACTGTTTTATTTCCTGTCTTTAGGACATCCATAGAAGGGGATGAGCTAATGTCACTCAGACCCAGATCCACAAAGGAATTTAGGGTCCTAACTTCCATTGAAATCAATGCAAGTTAGAAACCCAAATACCTTTGTGGCTCTGGCCCTTAGTAACTATCAGTTATTTACTGTTCATCAGAAGTGCAGCTCACCAAATAGCCCAACCATCCAGAGCCGGAGTTCAGAAGCCCTTCTGAGCATTGTACAGTAACCCTGATCTGTTAGGACCCATGGGTTACTGAGAAGCTCATCTCACCTATACCTCATCACTCATACCTCATCTCACCTCAGGTACAGTTAGCAGGATGCGTCTTAGTAGGTGAGGCTGGTCTACTCCATAAACTGACAACCTCCCTAAATGTCCAGATTTGTGCACAACTGGCAAGTAACTTGCCTTTCATGAAATGGAGCTGAGGAGAAGGTTTCTGAGACAGAAATAAGGACGTTATGGGGGAAAGAAAAGGTGAAGGAAGGGAGAAAGACAAGGAGGGAGAGAGTAGGGGAAAGGGAGTAGAAGGCGGCACTGTGATAAGAAACTGAACCACTCACTTGAAAACAACTTGTTTATACTTCCAAAGTTTCCTGTTTTTCCCAGGAGATATGGTTATTTTTCAAACTAAAACAACAAAGTAATAATTTAATTACATTTCCTTCCAAGATTTCAGGCAAAGTGTAAACAAGTAAAATCCAGAGGGGAAATCAATCCAACTTCTTTTTGCAATAGGACTTGAGCCTCATAGGTTTTTTTCCTACTATATATTCCAGTTGCTACTGTCCATAACCTTGCTATCTGTGGCACTGCTGTCACCAGCTGAAATGCCTCAGATAAATATTTCTCAGGTGGATTTTTTTTAAATTGCTCTGTATACATCATGGCTTTTGACATTTTGCATATGGGCAAGTGAATGTGACAGTTACAGTTGAACCACTTACACTGAGAATCTTGTTCTGCCAAGGTAAAATCTATGGCTTGTCTACAAAGGGACACTCAGGAAAATTAATCCAAATTAACTTTTAAAGTAGATTAGTTAAACCATATTAAATCAATGTGTGGTCACTATTATTCAGAATTAAAGTGGCTTTACTTTGGTTTAGTTTAATTCACTTTGGAGGTGAATGAAGATAAATAGAATTGAGGGCACTTTATTTCTGAATGATGGTTTTCACACACAGGTTTAATGCATTTTAGCTAATCTTCAAATTCATATCTTTAGTTAATTCATATTAATTTTCCTGGATGTCCCTTTCTAGACAAGCCCCTGGCTGCATGGGAGGATCATAGAGAACAGAAACTCAGCAACAACACTATGGCAACCAACTAAGGAACTCCCAGCAGGATCTTTAATATCACCAGAGTTGATGAATTTTCTCCCTTCCCCAACCTAGGTGAAGAAGGAATTTTAACAAACAAACAATGAAGAAAGTTGTTAATAAAGGCCACCTCTAGAACAGCAGTTGCTGTACTGTAGTATGTTCAGCTTTGGTCACTGTTATCAGAGCATAAGCATCATTCATTTGCAATGAAATACAAACATAAAGATTACTTGGGATATAAAACGATGCCTGTGGTATGTGACCTTGTGATTTAAGACATTTCTGTGTCCCTTGCCTTTTTCACCATGACCTGTCTGTGACTCCCTAAAAATGCAATGATAAAGTGCACTTGCTGATGACTATTTCAGGGAAGTTCTGAACAAAAGTGAGGCTGGGATGTGACAAATGTCTAGCTGTACCTCAGCAATGGGGGTGAATAGTTGGGATGAGCTCGGGAAATAAGCAGGAATCCCTCAGTCCTCCACCTGTACTCATACATCAATGAATTCCTTTTTCAGGATGGATAGAGTCCAATGGGTGTCTTTTACTGTGGAGAGTCTGGGAGGTCTAACACCAGTAGTCTCCCTTAATGCTCTTATGCTATTGGCTGGAGTGGATAGACTGTAGATGCTTCTTCTTCTTCTCTCCTGTTATGACTAAAATATAAAATATCTCAGGGTAATGTGAGCAAAGCCAATGATTAGGGCCCAACCAAATTCATGGCCATGAAAAACTCATCACAGACCATTAAATCTGGTCTCCTCCATTAAAGCTGGTCTTTTGTGTACTTTTACCCTATACTATACAGATTTAATGGGGGAGACCAGCGTTTCTCAAACTGGGTGTTCTGACCCAAAAGGGGGTTGTGGGGGAGTCACAAGGTTGTTGTAGGGGAGTCATGGTATTGCAGACCTTACTTTTGCACTGCCCTCAGAGTTGAGTGGTCGGAGAGCGGCAGCTGCTGGCCAGGCACCCAGCTCTGACGGCAGTGCCCTGCCAGCAGTAGTGCAGAAGTAAGGGTGGCAATACCATACCGTGCCATCCTTACTTCTGCACTGCTGCTGGTGTTTTGGTTATAGGATTTTAATAGGATTTAAATCTGAAATTTCATGGTGTTGTAACTGTAGAGGTCCTGACCCAAAAGGCTGTTGTGGAGGAATTACAAGGTTATTGTAGGGACGTCGCGGGATTGCCACCCTTACTTCTGCGCTGCTGCTGGCGGCGGCGCTGCCTTCAGAGCTGGGCTCCCAGCCAGCAGTCGCTGCTTTTCGTCCGCCCAGCTCTGAAGGCAGCACTGCTGCCAGCAGCAGCGCAGAAGTAAGGGTGGCAATATCACGACGCCCCTACAATAACCTTGTAACCCCCCCACAACACCCTTTTGGGTCAGGACCTCTACAGTTAAAACACTGTGAAATTTCAGATTTAACTATCTGAAATCATGAAGTTTATGATTTTTAAAATCCTATGACCAAAATGGACCGTGAATTTGGCAGGGCCCTACCAATGGTCCCCTAACCTTCCTTTTGGTGGACTCCTTTACCACTGCAGAAACTGCTTCATTGAGTATTTAATTTGGAGATCTCTAGGCTTTATATTCCCATCCTCTGAGCGTGAGGGGATCCACAGCCCCAGGCTCTGAGTGCAAAAAGGTCCATCTCCCTCTGAGCAGCAACACACCACACATTGCACTAGTGCCAAGGTTTACACTCCATTCTCTGAGCACAGCACAGGATCTGCAGCCCAGTGCCAGGACTCAGACTCCCAGACTCTAAGTGCAGCAGGATCTGCATAACTAGGCATAGAGTTAGGACTGAAATCTTTTGCAAGAGTGAGTGCCAGCTGGACTCATACATTGTGAGGACATCTGAAAGACAAACTCCAGAGAGTGTCCTATTCTCCCTCCATTTAGTTGCACTTCTTTGGAATGGAGGAAACCCATATCACGCTCTGATACTGGAGCATCATGAAGTGTGGTGGAGAAACCTCCTGCAAGGTTTTCCTCCGATGGCTGTTCCAGCCAGATGGCTTCAATCTACTGACCAATTCTCTGTACTTTGTGTGAGGTCTGTATGCAACTTAAATGGAGTCTGTTCTCAGCTAGTCTTGCCTTTTCCCTAGGTTTTGCCCCAGTACCAGAGCCAGGTTTTGTAACTAAGGGGAAACAGGAGGAGCAGTGAGTCATTGGCATTTTTCAATTGAAAAATATGCTTGAAAAGACACCATACATATACCTAAAGGTGCTGGAGTTTGGGGGGGGGGGCAGCCACTCTCTTGGGCCCCCAATTGGCTTCCCTGCGCCCTCCCCCACCAAACACACTAACCCTTTGCATGCTCTTCACTTCTTTTTAGGCACATTGAAACATTATGCTGGTACCATATAACAAATATACCAACTGTGTCCCAAAGCCCTTCACTTCTGGAGAGTTCAGCCATCAAAGCCCCGACGCTGTTTCTCAGAGCAGTGCACACTTAGGATCAATCACCTCATGGAAGTTGTAACTACCAGGAGGAAGCTCCTTTTTGCTCCTGTGTTTTCCTGATGGTTAGAAGTGTAAGACCGTGACAGTATCGGTGCCACCTGGGCTTGATGCTGTCACGCACCAAGCTGAGTCCCGAGATAAGTCTGGAATGGACAGAGTATGTTTATCTGTACCTAGAAGTCAATTTGCAGATCCTGAGAGAACAGGATTTCTTTCCAGCTTTTTGGTAATTCCCTGTACTGTTCAATTCAGAATGATCTGTGAGAAAGGCTCTTCTGTGTTTTGGTAAATTTCTGGTAATATATGGAATCTCAAACAACTGTGAAAGTTGGAAAAAAAATAACAATTTTTTTTAATCTTGGAAAGGTTGAGTGGTTGGACTGGCATTTTGGGCAAAGATTCAGGTTGGTTGGATTGGAATTCAGGTTGTTAGGCTACTCAGATCAGTTTACGCCATCCCTGATTATCGTATGTGCTTTCTGCTTCTCAGTCTCTTGCATTCCAATTTTCCATTGAACGTTCCCTGAGAGAATACCCAGAAGGGGGCTTATTCTTTCATTACCTAAGGACCTGTGGTAGGTGTGGAAGCTGTGGTGAAATGTGGCACCTCTGAGCCTCCTTGCCAGTCAGGTGAAAACACTACATGCCATTTTATTTCTTAAGGCTTTTAGGTGTGTATCCCAGGCAGGTGGATTCATTCTCTGTGGGAGAGTCACAAGAAAAGGATTGGGCTGCATTTGGCACACCTGGGGAGGTGGGATCATGGGTGGCTTTACGACACTTCTCTACTGATACTGGGGACTACACTGGCCTCTGACACAATTTAGAGCAGTCTCATGGCCTTTGAGGGGCCACTCCACTGGCCAGGATCATTAGAGTGCATTGCATTTCAGCTTAGCCCTCTCTCCCACTGTCCTGTCTCTCACTTCTCCCTGGGAATAGCTGTGAGGTTCTATAACCTACGTTGCTGGCCATGGCCTCCATGCCACTATCCAGCAGCCACAATAGTGCATATACGTTATCACATACACCCTGTGCAAATAAACACCACAAGAAGTACCATCTTGGAAGGCTAGACTGACAGCTTCCCTTGTGGGCTCTGGTTCAGGTGCCCTATGTAAGCCCACAAACAGTTCCAAGAAGTGTCAGTGCAATGAAGTGGTCTCTGCTGCCAGTCATAGTGATAGACCTATCTCTTGGCTTGCTCTCGGACTCCTGACCCCAGCTCTGACTCCTGGTTCCTGACTCCAGCTCTGACCTTTGGCGTTGTTCCCGCCCTCTGACCACCCCTGTTATGACCACTAGGCATGACTGCCAAAGCCCCATTGGTGATAGTAGGATGAAGTGTGTATGTGCATGTGTGTGTGTGTGGGGGGGGGGGGGACAGTTTACAAGAGTTTCAGGATACTGCCTTGTGCATGAGCCATCAAGATAGGACTACACTATCATGATTATTTATCTAGAGACACTGTTGTACATAGTGCTCTGCAGGTATACATCGCAAGTCAGGTACTCTACCCTAGGGAGCTCTGGGCTATAATCTTACTGAGTGAATCAGAAAGGAGGATGAGGCTGGTAGGAAAGGAGAAAGCTGATACTCGGCAGAGATGAAAGCGAGATACTTAGGACCAGAGAATTTAATTGGGTTTTCCTAAAACACACAGTTCTTTTAAATTTGGCCAGATTGTGACGGCCTCTTTTTATGAGTCTGGCAACACAACAAAACTTTAAATCTCTTTGTGACTGGAAGAAAAAGCAGAATGATATTCCGAGCAGTTCTTGAACTCTGTGTCTCTGGGACAGAGAAGAGGAGATGCAGTGGAGAGGGAATACGACTCTTTTGAAGAATCACAAGCACAAGTCAGCACTAAATTTTTACTTGAGTTCATATTTATTTCCTTTTTTACAGATGTGCTGTCCAGTGATGAATGGGGCACGTTAACCTTCTGCTCTTCACACTCGGTCCACACCTGGCTGGGACCTCAGCCCCTGCACCACTGCGCAGTAGCTCCTGAGCTCAGTGGACCCACAACCCTGTTCTGGAATTGGAAACCATGCTGTGGGGAGGGAATGTCGTGGAAAGTCTCAGCTGGAAGGTGTTTTACTGAGGAGAGGAGGTTGATGGTTGTGGTTTATTCTTAAGTGGATATTCAGCCTCATGACAAACCCATTGCACAATAAAGCGTTCCCATCTATGGCTGTTTGGCAGCTCATATGTGAAATGATTTGGGGAGGTTAGTTGAATTCCTAGCATCACCCAAACAACCTAGCAATTGGCGGTCATCATTCTCCTTGACAGTTTCATCAGAGTCGACAATGTGACGTGGCGGTGAAAAAAGCCAATGCGGTCTTGGGATGCATTAGGCGAGGTATATCTAGTAGGGATAAGGAGGTCCTGCTTCCGTTGTATAAGGCGCTGGTGAGACCTCATTTGGAATACTGTGTGCAGTTCTGGTCTCCCATGTTTAAAAAAGATGAACTCAAACTGGAACGGGTGCAGAGAAGGGCGACTAGGATGATCAGAGGAATGGAAAACCTGTCGTATGAAAGGAGACTAGAGGAGCTTGGGTTGTTTAGTCTGACAAAACGAAGGCTGAGGGGGGATATGATTGCTATCTTTAAATATATCAGAGGGATAAATACAAGGGAGGGAGAGGAATTATTCCAGCTTAGTACTAATGTGGACACGAGAACGAATGGATATAAACTGGCCGTGGGGAAGTTCAGGCTTGAAATTAGACGAAGGTTTCTGACCGTCAGAGGGGTGAAATATTGGAACGGCCTTCCGAGGGAAACGGTGGGGGCGACGGACCTGTCTGGTTTTAAGATTAAGTTAGATAAGTTTATGGAGGGAATGGTTTAATGGTAAAACATAATAGCCAAGGAATACCAAGCAATGGTAGGTAAATAGTATAATGGCTAACAGGGGTCAGGCTAGAGACTCTTGCCTACATGCTCGGGGTCTTACTGATCGCCATATTTGGGGTCGGGAAGGAATTTTCCTCCAGGGTAGATTGGCTGAGCCTCTGGAGGTTTTTTGCCTTCCTCCGCAGCATGGGGCAGGGATCACTAGCAGGAGGGTCTCTGCCAATTGAAGTCAGTAAAACACAGGATTGGGGACTTCAACAGCAGAGTCAAGGAAAGGGGTAGGGACGGTTTTGTGGCCTGCAGCATGCAGGGGGTCAGACCAGATGATCATAATGGTCCCTTCTGACCTTAAAGTCTATGAGTCTATGAGTCTATGATTGAACTCGTCACAAAGCTTCAGCTCCCTAGAGTACCTAGAGATGGGGCCTCTGACACGCCCTGGGGAAGCCAGTGCTGTTTCTTTTGTGTCCAGAAAGGCCTTCATTTTCTAGGGCTGTGAATTCAACAGCATGCAGTTCAGCAAAAAATGATTTACAAACACAAAACAAATGGTGGTGTTTGGCATTATGTAATGGCACTTTTTTTCACTTGCAGTGCAGGAGCTTTTAATACCAGCATGCTGAAACTAACCACATTTAGGTTAGTCAGGACCAGGAAGGTCTTTTGAGGAAGCTCAGAGGGATCTAACCAAGCTAGGTGAATGGGCAAATAATGTTCAATGTTGGTGAATGTAAAGCGGTGCCCACTGGAGGGATAAACTTAAACTACTTATACATCTTACAAAGTCCTAAATTAACTGTTTAAATGCATGAAAGGGACCAGAGCATTACTGCAGACATCTCAAGAAAAACCTTTGCTCAATATGACGCGGCCATGGTCAAAAATGCAAACAAGATGTTTGAAGGCATGAGGAATGGGATGGAGAATAAAACAGAAAGTAATATAATGCCATCATATAAATCAATGGTGCAGTCTCTTCTGGAATAGTGTGTGAAGTTCTGGTCATCTGTCTCAAAAAAGATACTGCACAATTAGAGAAGGACCATGAAATGATCGTGGAAAAACTCTCATATGACGAGAGATTGAAAAGACTGGGATTGTTTGTCTTTGAAAAGTGACGAGGAGACGATGAATGGTCTAGAGAAGGGAAATTGGAAGCGTCTGTTCTCCTTGCTTCATAACACAAGAACAAGGGGACATTCAATGATGTTAAAAAGTGACAAATTCAGAGCTGATAAAAGGAAATCCTTTTTCACACAATGTGTGATTAGTTTATGGAACTCATTGGCACAGGAATTGTTGAGATCGAGAATTTAGCAAGATTCAAAAAGGGATTGGACATTTATATGGGTGACCAATATTTAGAGTTATAATAGTTAATGCTAATAAAAATGTTGGAAGGGATGTTAAACTTCATGCGTTAGGGTTTAAACCCTATCTCTATTAGAGATTAGCATGAGATGTAGTGTGTTGGGTAGATTATCCCATATCTGCCTAATTGCTGGGTTCTTACGTCTTCTTCCTGGTGCTGGCTAGTGTCAGAGATAGGACACTGCGCTAGAGGAACTTCAGGTCTGAACCAGTGTGGCAATTCCTATGTTCCACAACTGATAGTTATGTCTAGGGAAGACCTAACATGGAATAGGAGGTGATGCAAGTCAGGACTAAGGTGGATTGGAATGCTTGTGTTGAGGGACCCAGGACTGCAATAGCAGGGGATGTCATAAATCAGGACTGAGGTGCATTAGCAGAGCTGAATTTGGGCTTATGATTAGAACAGCATGGAGGAGCTGCAGGTCAGGGGTGAGGGGCCCTGGCAGAGCTGTGTGTGGGAGTCCAGGGCTGGGATAAAAGGGGGGCTATAAGTCCAAGTGAGGGATGTCTGTAGAGTGTGTAGGGAGTGTGGAGCCCAGGACTTGAAATAGCAGGGGATGCTGCATGCTAGTGTTGAGTTGATTTTTTTCTCTTTCTTTTTTAGATGCAAGGATTTGAAAATCTTTTCTGTAGTCTGAAGTTTTCCTTTCAGGATCCGAAATCTGTGAGCAGCAGATGATCCTGACGACAGTGGAGAGGAATACTTGGGAAAGTTTACTTAAAGGAGGACAGGTTAGAAAAACAATCTCTCTCTTCACTGCTTGAATCAGTCAGCATGACGCTGACGACGACACAGCTGGAAGAGAATGCAGCAGGCTCCTTGGTCCTGAGGCAAAGCAGCCCACACAGTCAGTTAATGTGAGGAGACTGGTCTGTGCTTGGAGGCAGTGTGGCAGGGTTTGTGAGGTGGGGGCCCTGGATGCAAGTCAGACGATCTAATCAAAGCAATCCTTTTGGTTCCCAGTTCTGTCAAGGGAATAAAGGGGGTAGGGAGAGTGCCTGCTAAATTTGAAAGAGGTGCTGCAGGACTGGGCTCGTCTCCAGGATACAGGGCATTCTTGAGTGTCCCTCTCTGGGAGCGTGTTATTGAGCCGTTAAGCGATGAAAAACTTCTCTTGGTGAGGAAGGTGCTCTCTCTCTCTCTGCAAGCGTCTCCAGCACCAAGGGGCACTGATAGATGGGCTCAGTGCAGTCAAGGGACAGCGAATTTTTTGGGGGAGGGGGGAGGGGAGTGGCTGAGAAGCTGTGGAAGCCTGTGTCCACGGGGCCTGGAAGGTCAGTCACCTGGTAGCCCAAGCCAGGTGGCTGATGTTTGTGCTGAGGGCGGGGGAAGGGGCATTACTGCAAATATTTTTACACATATTCACACTGGCTTTCTGGGTGCCCCTTTTCTGTTTCCTTTGGGGGAAATCCAGTCCTGCCCAACACAAGGTGTATGTACCACTGCAATCCCACTCACCCCCACTCCCAACACATCTGTGAATGCCATGACATTCTGGCACAAGCAAACAGTTGTGGGTTTCAAAGCACCATTCTTGACCAGCTCATGGCTTGATGGATACCTCTGTGGGCAGGGGGAACTTCTTCAGAGCTTTAACTGTAACATCCTCTCCCTTTTGTCCCACTCTGTGTCATCCTGAGGAATGCCACCTGGGAGAACTTTCCTACTGGTGATGTCCCTTGGATCTCCCACTCATGGTTTGCTTTAGTTTGCAGGGGAGAGGAGACGTATGTTCCTTTCCCAGAGCTCAGCCCATCAGCCAAACCAGTGGGAGCCTCTTAGGACTAACAGGAGCCAGTGCAAATCAGATCTAATCTGGTAGGAGCTTTACTGAGCTGGACTTAATTTTAAGTCACCTGCCCCTGGCCAAGACGGTCAGAACTACACTAAGCTGGTATAATCCATGCTGAGCTGGTCTTGGAGGAAAGTTACTTCCTCACTGAACTGGTAGAAGCCATGCAGGAGAATTTGCTTTGCCCTGGACACACCATGCTGGGCTGATATCCTCTGAGAGTTGTTCACAAATTACACCATCCTAGCAAGACCTTTTCTAAAGGGCCAACACTGGAGCCGATAGCTTTTCCATAATAAGTGGCAGAGTTCATGCCGCTGAACCTAAGGCCAGGCTGGGCCTTTCTCTGCTCATAGGCTCTGTCTGAATCCTTTGTGCGTTCAGCTCCACAGCTTGGATGATGGGTTCACGTGATCACCAGAGTTGCTCCAGGAAACTCTGCTTCCTGGTCCTAATGCTCGGAGACAGTCATTCTCCTCTCCACCTTCTGGCCCTTTCCAGGATGGTTTGTAGAGGGATGGGTCTGGCCATAAAGTTGCTCACAATTGGAGCACAGGAAGGACAGGAATCTAGAGGCTGCAGCCAAACCACAGAATCCAATAGGGCTCAGCCTGCCAGCCATCACCTGGACGTTAAATGGATTGCACATGGGTTCCCTGATTACAGACACTGGAAACCCCAGACTTCAGGGGAGACGGAATTACATCTCGTAACAGGAAGAGTTTGTGTCCTGAAAACAGCCAGTGGGGGATATGAAGGAGGCAGGTAGATTTAATTACTAGCATGGGATTGATTAGAGAAGGGCTATTTGGCGAGGAGATGATGGCATTAGCTGATATTTGGGATCCTTTGGTAACACTAATAGATATAATAATAAATAATAAATTAATAATGTTTGAATGTGCCTGTGTGTCATAGCTCCCACAAACATAATGTGGGGTTTGCGAGTATATCATATATGCAGCCATGCAATAATGTGTGTGAGCATGTCATGTTGTGTATAGTTGTGTGCAAGTCTGTGAATACAGCTCACACATTCTCCCTGGCTACTTTGCTCCTTCTCTGTTAGGCTTGTAACCTCCTGATGATTGTGTAAAGTTTCTCAGGACACTTCCAGGCTGTTTATCTGATACAGCATCATGCTCCCAGGGGTTAGGACACTAGCTTGGGGCTCAGGAAACCCTGGTTCAGTTCTCTACTCTGCCACAGGCTTCCTGAGTGACCTTGAACAAGACAATTAGTCTTTCTGGCCATCAAAGATATTGAGGCATCTGATGTCTACTGATTTCCATGAAAGTTAGGCGCCTGAATACCTTTGAGGGTCTGGGACTCAGTGCTGATCTGTAAAATGGGGATAACACCATGGCTCCACTTCACAGGGGATGTTGTGAGGATAAATGCATTTAAAATTGAGAGGTGCTCAGATACCACAGTGATGGGGGGCATAGAAGAATCTAGATGATAGGTAGATCCAATATAGTGCAACCCAACTTTCTTCAACATTCCCGGCCTTCAATCCATTGTACTACTCTTCTGAGTAGATTTGGTACTAGTACTTTAGAAGAGGGGAATGGAGGTGGGTAGTGGGAGAGCTGAAGCGAGTAATTAAATTAGCCACTCACCATAACATTTGTGTTGTTTTAAATATCCTTCCCTCTGTTACTAATAACACGTGAGCTCATGCACATGGAAAGAAAGTTTAAAATCTCAACAACTGTAGAGTATTGAGTCTGTTTGTTTACTCTTTGCTCCTCATCCAGCTCAGACAGGGAAACCGTCTTGACCAGTTGTTCCCGTTCTTGGTTCTCTGGCACTTTGATGCCATCAAACCAGGGCTCCAGAAGAAGCAGACCTTGTTCCTGGTCCTAGCGGAAATTCCAGTGGACTCTGTTAGAACCCTTCAGCTGGTCTCTCTATGTGACGCACTCATGTTCCCCTTATACTGAAATCCCATTCATAGCGCAAACTGTGATGCTATAAACCAGCACTGATTGCATGTCCCAATCCAGTGGAAATTGCATGCTCTATACCAGCATGGACTGCATGTCACACAATCCAGTCTATTCTGTAAATATGGTAGAACCTAGGCCATACATAGGAATGGATGGAAAAATATCTGGGATTGGGAGAATAGAAGACATGGCCTGTTCAGAGAAGATAGTTGTTCAGAGTCCTGTTTCCACTCTGACCAATTTGTATCACTCAGTCAGTGCAAACTATCTGGAATCTGACTGCAAGTGGCCACTAGGGATTTCCCCTGGTGGAAGGGATCTGCTGGCATAAAGCTGGCAGAGATGTCTCCTGCACAGGCTGCCCCCATCACCCTGGTCTAGGGACATCTCAGAGGCAAGATGAGAACATGGCAGAGTTCTGCTGTGTTACACTGATTCTCCACTGGTGCAAGATTCTATAAAGATCATACATCAGTGGCATGAGCCCGGACTGGCATAAACCAGCCCATAGGATCAGTGAGTTGAAACTGGCTCCCAGATGCCCTCAGCCTTCCTCTGTGCCAAGCAGAGCTTATATACATGGGAGACTCTGTAAAAATATCTGTATTTTTGAGCTTCAAACAGTGCAATTCTCTTGGATATAATGTAAAGGGACCTCATCCCCATCAGAAGGAAGATGCTGTGGGATCAGGTCAGGTGGAATTTGACCAGCCCCCTTCTGGATTCCTTAATTTTCCCTCCCACAGATTGGAGAGTCACTTCCTGACTGAGTTTCTAGCCACCTGTCTGAGACCTGCAACTAGGGGATCTGCCCCATCAGTCTTGGTGGCTATATATATATTGATATATATATATCAGTGCCTCCCTCTCTCTCCTTTCCTGTGGCTGGGAGAATGAAAATTCAGCCTGTTTGGGGCTGCTTTAAAGTAACGCACTCGCGTGTGCACACTCTCTCTCTCTCTCTCTCTCTCTCTGCTCCCCCCAGCTACGTATGGTTTGTTATGGGAAAGACACCATTTGCCTGATGGCCTGCAACTTTTCATTGGCTCCGGAGTACAGGAGGGTGGGGGCAAAGTGCTAACAGGGTAAGAGGAGGGTTTACTGGTAGGGCAGTGAGGGGAAGTCATTGGTTCACTCCGAGCTCTTTCATCCACTCAAGTCTTTTTTGCTTAGCAGGATTCCGCTTTTTGGGCTGCAGCAGAGAAACAGCCCGTTCCCAGATGCCACTTTTGTTCACTTCCAAGCAACCTCTACACAGCTCTCTAGTGACTTCTTTTGCAACCAGAGTGAAGAGGGCAGCAGGGCCCTGACTCTGCCAGCAATAAAGCCAGTAGCATTGTGCTACCCTGGCATCTCCAAGGAGCCCTGCACCACTTCTACTTGAATTGCTGGAAAGAACAAAGGGCTATACTGAAAGCCCAAAGGCCAAGAATACATGAAATCTGGGGACAGGGCATATGCCACCGGGGTGGTTTGTTCCTGATGCCAGTGGGGAGGACACTATGGCCCATTCCTCATGATGCAGAACATGGCAGTAGGTGCTGCTGCGCCAGAAGGTTCTTGAATAGGCTTGCAGGCCTCCAACAAGAGGTGCTGCTCTTTTTAGAGGAGATTTGGGGTTTGTCTCCACAGCAAGCAGCAGCCCATGACAGCGAGGCTCAGAGCCTGGGTCTACAGATTTGAGCTCACGGGGGGACACCAGTGCCCTACGGCACTCAGAGTTGCTGTGCAGACATTTGGGCTCAGGCTGGAGCTTGGGCTCTGAAGCCTTAGAAGGGCGAGGGGGTGGGCCTCAGAGCCTAAGCTCCAGTTCGAGCCCGACCGTCTACACAGCTATTTTTAGCACCATAGTGTGAGCCGGAGTCTGTAGACCCAGGCTCTGAGACTCACTGCCGTGGGCTGCTGCAGGCTGTGGAGATGTACCCTTTGAAAGAGCTCCCCACCCCAAAGGCTGAAGTGTAGAGGGATGGGCCTGGCCATAAAGTCTCTCCCACATGGAGCTTTAAAAGAGAAAGCATTCAACTAGCTCCACGTGGCAACTGTTTTGGAACAGGGCTCACCGGATACTGAGCCCCAGAAGAATCCATTAGACTTAAATGTACTTAAAATCCATGCGCAAAATGCTGGGGCAGGAAGTGGGGTTCACTGCTTCGGCATATTAAGGCACTGTAACTAGGGTCCATATTTGCTGTTACTCAGCTGTCCCGTGATTCACCCATGGCTTTGTGGCCCAGATCTGAAGCAAGATCTGTCAGGCAGATGTGTGCACCAAGCAAAACTACAATCCCATCATTCACTGCGCACTGCTCATGCTCCATAGACAGCACTTGGCTCTTCAGTTAAAGGGCTTCTGTTCCCAACCTACTGCAGCTTGGTCCCTGTCTCCTGGTGGGAGAGCTCTGCTCACTTCTCCATTCTCCCCTCCCACTCACCTTAAAGCTTCTCAGAGCCGCTGGGAGATGAGGCCCCGTTGAATAGCTACTACTTGGGGAAACACGTCCCTGGAAGCCAGTACAGCAGGGCTGGAATTAGTCAGAGACATGGGGCTGCTCAGTATTAATGGCCAGGATAGAGCTTGACAGCCCCACATCAATGGGCCACTCTCCTCAGCGGGACATTTATGAGGCCTTGGCTTGTGTGGCCGCCTCCACTATGAGTGAAAATCAAAACCAGATTGGTGTCCCCCTCCTGGCAGCAGCAGCCTGGTGCTTTCCATAAATCCTGCTCTCCTGCCCCTCTCCTGGGAACTCCATCCAGTAAATGGATTCATTATATGCAGATGATTTCTTCTTCCTTCTGCGCTGGTTAAACAAAGAGCCTATTAGACACAACATGGAAACTCTCACACTCTTTCTCTCGCACTCACACACCCAAGGAGAACATGAAAACACACCCAGACGCTGAAAGCTCTTTCACGCTCTCCCCTGTCCACTCCCACCCACCATCATAAAACACACATGTCCCTCTTCTTTGCTGGCCCACACACACCCAACGGACATGCAGACCCCCGCGCACACAAACACACGACTGTCTATAGTCACCAGTCTAAACCAAGCGCTGCTGGAGCTCCTGACCCTGACAGGGTGCAGTATCATTCATAGAGCAGTGCAGGTGAGAGCTGCTATCCCTGTGTGTGTGCTGAGTGGGCCAGAGTCCTTTTGCCCACATGCCTGCAGTGCCCCGTAACATCATTTAGTGCCAGTGGGTTGTGCCTCTGGTATTGGGTGTAAGGCCCATGTCTTCTAGGAGCCAGGTCTGTTACTATCCGCGTGTGTGACAATATAACCACAGGAGCTGGCTGGTGGCCAAAGGACTGGAGTTTCACTGCCAGAGTTCTTGCCACGGCTCTTCTTCCAGATCCAGCAGAACCAGGGAGCGAGAAAAGGCAGAGGGCTTGGGATGCAGGGACTGGTGAGAGCCCTGAGTGCATCTCTGCTACCCAGCAACATTCCAGTTGGAGGTAATGCTGACTAGGAAAAGGGCTGGAAAGCACCACTCCTCACATAGCCTGCGCATCTTTGCAGCCATGGCAGCTTTAGAGCCTCCATCCTGTGATGAGGGGCACATTAGAACCCCCTAGGTAAGACCGTTTAGATAAGATGACATTAGACTGTGCACCCATTCCCCAGGTGCTGTTATTGCAGGTTGGCCATGCTGAGCTGCAGCACATGAGGGGGAACCTCTGCTATGCGGAGTCTTGCCTGATCTCTAGGTGTCCGGGGGAAAGGCACACTTGTTATATTAGCTGCACTGGGTCTGCGAGGGTCCTGGGACTATTGGTCTGTGAGAGACCCCACACTGCCTTTATCATATCCCTTCTTATTTGTCTCCTTCCTAAGGCCAGGTCTCCACTAGGAAATTAAGTTTGTATAACTATGTTGCTCAGGGGTGTGAAAAATCCACACCCCTGAGCGACGCAGTTAAACTGACCTAACCCCCAGTGTACATAGCAGTAAGTCAATGGGAGACTTCTTCAGTCAACCTAACTACCACATCTTGGGGAAGTGGAGTACCCATGCCGATGGGAGAAGTCCATCTGTTGGTGTAGGTGGTGTCTTCACTGAAGCGCTACAGCAGCACAGCTGCAGCATTTAAGTGTAGACCTTGCCCTATGAGTTTGTGGATTTATTGTGCTTTAATGAGATTCCTGGCCAAACAGTTCATTGCCTGAATCAGCTAGTTTCTTTCCCAACTCCTTTCTGGGGAATACCTATTTAAGTGACAGTGGGGTGTAGATGCTAGGGCCCTTGAGTGGGACTCAGGAGACATCGATTCTGTTTCCAACTCTGCCACTGATCCACTGTGTGACCTTCAGCAACTCAGTTCTTTGCCTTCGTCCCCTAAGACTGCCAGTTTTGTGGGGCAGGGGCTAGCCTCTCAGTATGTGTTTGTACAGCACCTACCACAAAGGGGCCCCGATCTTGGTTGGAACCGCTAGGTGTTACTGTACTACAAATAGTGAAACATAGTAATGATTGACACTTACATAAACCTTCTCCCCCTCCACAAAGCCCCCCAGAAGCAGCTAACAGAGTCACTCACATGATGTGATGTATGCTTTGAGTTAACAACCCTTTCCTGGCAGCTTGGCCCCTGAACACAATGGGTCCAGTGGCTCAGAAGGGACCTAACGCTCCTGGTTCATCCTAGGGAAATGTAGAGCAAACTGCTCTCTCCAGAAACTATCCTGCCTCTGTCTCCTTCATTTGTTCCTAATCTCTAGGGACATTTGCATCCAAATAGGATCAAAGGATCAAAAGTAAAAACTAGGAAGCCTGAATATTCCCTGACAGGCCATGCACTTCAGAGGAACCGGCCACTAGCTCAGGAGTGGACACATGAACTCAACCCCAACAACCACATGTAATTCTAGCCTGGGTGGGGCATACCCCTCCTCTGACAGAAACCTGTGAGGCTCTCTCTTTTTACACTTTGGAAGCACTTGCTGTAGTTTATCATGCCCATAAAGTCCCATTGAACTGAACGTCCAGATGGAAGTTTGCCTGTGATGTCTGACACTCGTAATTCATGGTGTGTATTGGTTAGTTCTGCTAATCCTCCAATGGGGCGCAGAAATGACACATGTGACAATATCCAAACTGCAGGTGGGCTCCTCATAGAGGACAATCAGCCACAAAGCATTTCAAGCAGGGCATAAACTAGAGTGGGGGGAGGGGACTCCAGGATCTGTTCATGGGTGTGACCCCCAAACAGAAAGACAGGTGGCTTTGATGACTCACTCATTTGCTCAGCTGCAGGTGATGATGGGGACTCGGAGCTGAGGACGTGAGCAGACGGTAATGGAGCAGGACCCCTGGAAGGGTGGAGGCACCGGAGAAGCCTTAGCCTGCGTGGGACCGCAGCTTCCGTCTCACCACATCTTGCTAGGGACTGAGAGGGCAGCCTCCTCCGCAGAGTTAATTCAGTGCTTCCTCTAACAGAAGAGCTCTGCGGCTTTGGTTAACCAGGAATCCAGATCAGCTCCCACAGCCATGCGCTGAATCCCTGCCTTACGGGTATGGGGTTTGGCCATGTCAGATCCACTGAAGCTTACCTGGAAGGGGTGTGAGTTGTGAGGCACTCACAGCAGTGACTGTCCCACTAAAGTCAGGAGCCTCAGAGGGAAGGCAAAGACCTGACACTGGGGTCCAGTTTCATGCTGGTGTGAGATAGGAATTCAGCTGGATCTATCAGCTCTGCTATCCTAAATCTTCCCTAAAGCCCCTGTGACAGTGTGGAGGAGGCAAGGGAGCCTTAGCAAGGACATCATCAGGGCTTTCACAGGAAGGACAGACAGGTTCCTAGGACATGGACAGGACAGACAAATAGCCAAGGAAGCAAGACTGGAGCTCTCTCTGGCCCTAGGTTCCTATGCACCCCATTAGGAAGCAGAACATAGTTTCCATGAGTTTTTCAGGTTCTGGGGGTTGAGTGTTTTAAGCAATGTTATTTTCAGGTTCTTCTGTCATCCCAGTTCCCATCGCTGCCTTGCTCCAGCCCTGCACACTTGGCATTCTCAGCTGAAAGACGGGAAAGCAGGAAGCAATGGGAATGGGAAGGGAAGGGGCGTTCATGCTGTTGATGGTCCCACATGATAGCATACACCCTCACCTCACATAGAGTATGCCACAGCTCTTGTGGGAGGATAGATGGAAATGATCCCCTAAGCTGCCTTCTTTGGGTTAAAATCCTACAGGGGAAGAAAAGGGGAGGGAGAGAGCTAAAACATCCATCCTTCCTCTTTGTTCACCTACTGTGCCGATCACCCTAGGGTTCCCAACATTGTATTTCAAAAATAAGGGACTGTTTTCTTAGCACCCCCACCCCTGCTCTCCTTCCATCATTATATCATCATCATTATTATTAATAAGAAGCTGTACTCACCTACATTTGCTGGGGGTATTTCTTGCTGCTTTTTGCAGCACTCCACCACTCCCGATCTTGCTGTACAGAGATGAAAAAATAATGGCTGTCCCTCTTAATAAGGGACTGTTAGCAACCCGACCCAATGCTGTGGTAGCCGAACACCTCCATGGTATTTGAATGCCTGGAATCTGGTTGCTGCTTCCCACCCAGAGGGCCTGATTCCAGCCACTGAGCTGCTGCCAAGCCCTGGTTGCAGGGGAAATATTCCTTTCCGCACTGCGGGCGCTCGGAAGATATGGGCAGAGCTGGCAGCCTCAGGGGTCATTAAAACCAGGCTTATAAACCATGAGCCAGGGAGCAAGATGAAGCAATGTAATGAAGAGGGGAGGAAAGCACTGATGAGGAACAGCTCCCAAGGGGAGAGTTTCCAGGAGCCAAGAGGCACTTTGCCGGAAGAGTGTTTAGAATTGGATCCGAGCTGGCTGAGAAGTGCAGACTGGGGAGAACTTCCTCCATTGAATCCTTGCTCTACTGTCTTCTGCTTTCCTTCTGCCTCTGTAAGTCAGAAGAGCCAGATGGCCATGGAGGGGAATGGCAATTAGGCTAGGGGGCGGCGACACAGCCAGCCCTGTAGCTCAGGGCCAAGTGCACAGGTTAGGATGTGAGAGTGTCTAGTTCCACTCTCTGCTTAATCATAGCCATCAGACACTTAATCATACACTCTTGCTAGCATAGATGCTAGAGCAGCAGCAGGAGACGGGCTGGAAATCCCCAGCTCCTGAGAACTGAGCTGGAAGGTGGAGGATGAGGAGTTCCTTCCTGCCTTTGAACACTGCTTTGCCAAGTGCCAGCTGGGAGCTCCCAGAGCAGCGGAGTGTCTCACTGAATGGCAAACACAACAAAGCTGCTCCACTGAGGCGGCAATACTAAGGCTTTGATTCTCCATTGGCCAACACTTTGTGGAGCCAGCTGCGCCAGTGTGAAGTGGGGGTAAAATTCTCCCAGATCAGAGCAGTCGCCTCTTCCATACCCACTTTGCCCTGGTGGACATCACCCTACAAGGGGCAGGGCAACAGAGAATCAGGGGTTATGGTTTTACCTTGCCACTGATGTATCCACCCACCAGTTCAAACAGTCCCAGGGGATTATTTGGCTTGTGGCCAGTTGTGCTGCTGTTGCTGGTCGAGAGGCAGGGCTGTGCTCACTGTATTATGACAGAGTGCGGTTCGGAATGCAAGCAGCACTGCAATCAGCCTCCCGATGAGGAGTGTTTAGACTGCAAGGGGTGAAACACCAGGATGTGGCTTGTGGACCAACTCTTCCATGTGCTTCTTCCTAACAAAAGCCCCTGTAGTGTGGGTCTTCTTTGATTCATTCAGTCTTGTTTCTCAGTTGCCTGGGGGGTGCAGGTTGGTCCCAAGGCTGGGTGTGTGACACACACACAGAGCAAGTTTTAAACCTCTGCCCGAACAGTAGGTAATATTAACTCCCCAAATGCAACCTTGTCTGGCCATGCCCAGCAGGAGCAGAAAGGTGCAGTGGAGAGGGATTCATGCATGAGCCCATTGACTGATACTGCCCGGGCGCTACTAACATGGGCTATCTAGGGGCTGGAAAGCAGTGCTCCATGGAGGAGAGGGACATAATGTCATGAGATCCAGGCATTGTTCCGTGTGCGGAGACAGAAGGAACAGGTCCAACAGAATTGCCCGAATGATACAGAACTGCTCAGCACTTCATGTGCTTCTTTGGAGGTGAGTGACGGGAGATGGTCGAGGAAGTGCAAGCAGCAGACTCAGCGGCCCGAGGGAGAAACTGTTCCCAGTGCTTTCCAGAGATGGCTTGGCTCAGATGAGAACTCAAAAATTGTTCCTTCTGAGGCCTGGCTCTCTCCCTTTCTGTAACAGCTCTCCTATGTCCTTTTGATGCAGGCACCTCCTTTCTCAGCAGCAAGGCTCCTCTAGAGAGACTCAGCCAGACGGCCTATTGCCCTTTCCTCTGGCCTTATGCACTGAGACCCAGCAACCCTCCCCTGGGGCCTGGCAGCTCTTTGCCGGGGCCCGTAAACCATTGTTTCAAACCTTCAGATCTTGGGTTTGCACCTTGTGATAGGACAAGGGTTCTTATTTCATCCAAACCGATCGCTCATCCCTCATCAGTCGGGGGATTTAGCAGTAAGGTCTGTCAATGCAGCACAGCAACATTAGTTCTGGGCAAAGTGGCAAGCCCAAAGCACTGTAGGTAATGCAGCACAGAGCACCCTGAACATGCTAGAGGCAGGTTTAAACATGGCCCAAGGATCGTGTGTGTGTGTAGGGGGATGCATCTCTGCACTGGTGCACAGCCAGAACAAAGAGGGGAGGACATCTCTGATGTGCTGGGGCTGGTGGGCACCAGACTGGCTCATGGAGCAGGTTAGAAAAGCCTAAGGGCTGCCTTAACTTTTGTCCCCTAATGCCGTAATCCCTATGAGCACTGTGGCAGCAGGGAACCATTGGGATGTAGAGAAGCTCCAGCCATGCCTCCTCCTGCCCAGCCCCTGCATGCCCTGACGCATCCCCAGCTGGTGGGGTCAGAGCTAGAGTAGTTGTCTCTGCACCTGCCCTGTGCCAGGGTAGTTCATCAGGAGGACCTGGGCCTGCTTTGTGGCTACTTTAGTTGGTGGAGCCAACATAAAGTGACCACAATCCAGTGAGGAATTATCCCCTCCCCACCCTGGTAGTTCTGTGATGAGGCCTGGGGCTGTTCATCTGTTTAGCACAGTCCGTGGAAGCTACTCAATTGTGCAGTGCGAAATGGGGATGGCTGCAATCCACTCCGTCTCATGCAGCCTTGGGGTAGCCCACAGGCTCTCGGTAAGCTTTCACAGCAGCCCCTTGTTGGCAGCCAGCCCCAAGTGAGCAAGGTTTGGCCACTTCTGGTGTAGCTGGTGGTGTGCAGACCTCTCAGGTTTCTGCCCTAGGCAGGAAATTCCCCAGCACTGGCTGAGTCTCTTCGGGGTAAGTGTGTCACTGAGGATGGGCATTAAGGGTTCCCTTGCAGGATACATGCAAGTGAGTGAGCAGTAAATAAGCATAGGGAGCATACTTGATCTCATCAAATCCTATAAAATAGGCATGGCTGGACTTGGTCATTACATGGCTGGAAGACGTCCAAGGGAAAAGCAAGATGTTGCAAGAATTGGTGAAGGTGAACTAAGAGGTGTTTTGCAGGGAGTGATATTGATGGTTCAGTAACTGACACTTTCCCGTCCTAACTGAACCCAATGCCACCAAACGGTGCTCGGGTAAGCAGAGGCAAGGAGACATCATCTTTTACATGAGAGGTTAGCAGGGGCAAGGAGACATAATCTTTTACATGAGAGAGAAATCCATGGGCCTGATCACTTGTTATTAAAGATCTTGGGGAATTTTTCACTGGAGTTGACCTATTATCTGCAGCGTTCTGGCCAAATTCCACCTTCAACGCTTCCATGGTGCCACTCCCTGCAGTTTCAATTGAACAACAGGATTCTGCTTCACTTCTGTTTCCAAACTGTTCTACCTAATTAACCTATCTATCACTTCAAACCCATCCCTCTCTGTCGTACATAGGCACATACAAAATGTCCATACATCCACAGTTTTTCTCATGGAGAGCATTCCCTCTCTGCCATTAGAGTGAGCTAAGTTTAGATGCTTTTGAGGCTAGTTCTAGCATCAGTGTATTCCTGTCTCTGCAGGGCTGAGGTGCAGATCCTTTCTTTTGGGCTGTTTCTGTGGAAGGCTTTTGCATAGAGGTGGGTTTGTGTTTCACTCCAGAGATGGTAAAATCTGGGCTCATCTGGCTTTCTGTTGGGCGAAGCTGAGGTTTTGCTGCTGAAAAGCCTTGTTCTGAGCCCCATGGGCTCCACACAGGTCACTGTCAGCCATGGGTCCTGTGGCTCAGAGCTGCCGGAACATACTTAGGATCATTTAAACGTCACCATTAATTGTTTCACTGCTGGCCATTTTAGCAGCATTATCCTGCTTCTGTGCTCCTGCCACAATCCCAACCAGCCTCCCCAGGTGCCAGTCTCCTTCCCCACTAATATTCCCTATCAGCTGCCCAAACCTCCAGCTTCCTTACCTCCCTGGTCCCTTTGCTGAAGCAATGATGTATTTTCAAGCCAACATCCTGCAGCACATTGAAAGTTTTAAGGCAGCAGAAACACATGGAATCTAATATCCAACTGAAGAACAGCATGGGGACATGGGAGTGATGGTATTGTTCATTTTCACATTTCTTTCAGTAAAAATCACCACCTTTTCACAGAGCTGAAGCTGCCAATGAATTTCCAGTTGGTTGTCCCAGGGCGCTGCAAGAACTAGGGTGCCCTGCTGCAGAACTTGTTACACGACCATGGAGCACATGGGGCAGCAAGAACAGCTATTACGCCGGTGAGCAAATTGGTGCAGTTTGAGGCTTTTGCTCGGCGGCGATGGAGTCCTGTGAACAAACAACATATGGAAACCCTTGTGTTTTCTAAACTCAGACTGTCCCCGGCCTACCAGCTGTTCCAGGCCTCTGCCAAGACCGGCAGAGAGGATGATGTCAGGGAATTGCTCTGCGTGATTTTGGAGAGCAGTGACATGCACACAGATGAAATCAGTGATGACGTTTCCAGACCTGTCTGGAGCTGACTTATCAAGGATCACCCCATGGCCCTGTCCTGTTAGATGCAGACCTGGCAACAGTGATCCATGCAATCATGACCTCCAGGCTGGATTATTACAACTCATTATAGCTGGGAATGATGCCAAAGAAATTGAGAAATCATCAAGTGATGCAAATTGCATTTGTCTGTATGCTGAGCAACACAGGTCACTGAGAACACGTCATCCTCGTGCTCTGCTCCCTGTTGGCTCCTTTCCCGAATACAGTGGCCCAGGTGGGGTCTCTGTCCTGATGTTCAAATCCTTCCTTGAGACTGGCCCTAGCTACCTGAGGATCATCTCTCCCTCTGTGACCGTAACAGCTACATTCCACATTGGAAAGATGAAGCTGTCACTCAATAGTCTCTTGGGTGCAGGAGACAGTTTTGGCTCTAGAAAATGGAACTCCCTCCCATAAGAGATGGGAGACCATGGCCTTCACCATGGTCAGCACTGAGCTTATCTGACTTAGTAAGCTCATCACACATATGCACAGGTACACAAGGACAAAGCCTTCATCCTCTCCAGCTGTTCCTGCAGACAGCGAAAGGGGAGAGAGAGTGTTGCTGTTGTTTGGGACATGCTCTGATAGCATGCTGAGGAGCTCTATTTAAGCAGATATGGAGATATCCCATCTCCTAGACGGGACCTTGAAAGGTCATCAAGTCCAGCCCCCTGCCTTCACTAGCAGGACCAAGTACTGATTTTGCCCTGATCCCTAAGTGGCCCCCTAAAGGATTGAACTCACAACCCTGGGTTTAGCAGCCCAATGCTCAAACCACTGAGCTATCCCTCCCCCAAGATAGGTATAGGAGGGGTGTTTTAGGGCTGGGTTTGTAGAGGGCAGTTGAGAACCAGCTGTGATGGGACCGAAACCCAAAGAGCAGATGCCTGCACAGTCCAGGCTGTACAAGGGCATACAGAAACCAGGGTGCTGGAGCAGACTAATGACAGAGGAACACTGGAGAATATCAATAATAGGGGACAAAGCACTGGAGGTCAAAGGCATTGGAGCAGATCTCACTTAGATCCAGTTTACCTCAAAGCCCTTTTTCAGCACTGCTCCTCCATCCTTCCATTGAGAGGATACCATGTACAAAGCCAGCCCAATGCTGAGCTGGTCGGGCACATGGCCTGGGAAGCCCCTGTGTCCCATTCGCTACAGGGCAATGTGTATACATGAGGCCAGCTCTGTATCATACTGGCTCCCTCAGCAACCTCCACAGCTCCCTTTTGTTTCAATAAGTGAGAGCAAGAGTTCTTGCATTTCCAAGTAGTGTTGCCTAATGGCTAGAGCAAGACTCCTGTGTTCTGTTTCCAGCTCTGGGAGGGGAATGTGGTCTAGTGGTTAAAGCAGGCAACTGAGCATCTGCACTCCTTGTTCTGAATGGGGTTTAGTGGCTAGAACAGAGGACTGGGAGTCAGGACTCCAGTTCTATTCCCACCGCTGGCAGGGAGTGTAGCCCGGTAGTTAGAGCAGAGGACTGGGGGATCAGGACTCTTGGAAAGAGAGATATTGTGATGTGAAGATGCAATCATCAAGGAGAAGCCTGGACTTGACCTGACTGAACTCAGTCCATTCTTAGCCTGAGACAATTTTGAACCCATTCTTTCCCCTTTGAGATCATTTCCCATTAAGGATAGAAGTGGAAGAAACGACCTCATTGCCTGCCTGAGTAAACGGTTCTCACTTCATCCTCAGTATTGGTCAGGGGCTGTGGTAGGTGAATCAGAAAGTGGATTTTTCAGAGGCTGAGTGCCAAGCTAAACAAGGAGTGAGAGAAAAAATGAAAAGAGAAAGTGAATCGAAAAGTCCAGATGACGGAGCAAAGAAAAACGAGTCTGTACCAGACGTGCCCAGAAAGCAGAGGTTTCAGGGAGTCTCCAGATGAATAGAAGGGAAATCTCCAGTTTGCTCTTTCCACAGAATTCAGGCTGCACGGCATAGCAAAGCAGGGAGGGTGGGAAGGCCCAAGTGTGTGCGTGTGTGAAGGGGAAGAGGCCCTGCTTCTGGCACTGTGACAAAGGAGCAGATGTGTAACTACAGCCGTAGAGACAAACATGAGTAAGGCCTGGTCTACGCACAGTGTTTGCACCTATTGCACTATCAAATGATACATGTAAAGGAGCTGCTGTACCAATACAAGTACCCCTATAACTCCATCTATGAGGTGTGGGGGGGGGACACACTGATTTAGCTATATGGGCTTCCAAACATCTATAGTTAAAGGGATACAGACTATGTGTAGACCAGCCCTAATTCGTGCTTGTCCTTGTTAATGTTCTGCATCTAGCCAGGTGGCTGGTGCAGGGAGACAGCTGGCTCTGAGGACTGTCTCCTTGGCTATGAGGAAGGAGGAAGGACAGGGATAGGATCATGAAGAGCTGGCTGGCTGGAACAGATCTCTCTTCTTTGAAAGCAGCCTGCAAAAACTCACCCCCATTTCCTGGGAGAATGAGGGGTGGGGTTTGTTTTTGCTTTCTGTTTCCTCGGGTGTATTCAGTGCTGGCAAAAGGTGCTGGCTTGATGCAGGGTCGGCGCTTCCACTAGGCGACCCTAGGCAGTCGCCTAGGGTGGCAGGATGTGGGGGGCGGCATTTTGCCGGCGCGGGGCTTCTTCCGCTCCGGGTCTTCGGCGGAAATTCGGTGGCGGGTCCTTCACTCACTGCGGGACCCGCCGCCGAAGTGCCCCGAAGATCCGGAGCGGAAGGACCCCCGCCTCCGAGAACGCAGCTTCAGAGGAGGAGCTGTCGTCGATTACTGTGGAGGAGTGCTGCTGCCTAGCGTGGCAAAAACCCTCACTCCGCTTCTGGCTTGATGGCCCTGGAGACTGTAGGGCTCTAGTTATTCCCAGAATAGGGTCCATATGGGTAGCGGCAGCCCCTCCCAAGGGCCCTCAGCCTCAATCTGGAGCAGGCAGCACATTCTTTCTGCCAACAGGGCTATGGCCCAGACTGCCCTCCCATCCAAGCTTCCCCAGCATACTGTGTCACTTGGGAAGGAGCATTAGAAAAGGTGGGGGAGAGGAGAGAGAGATTTTTTTGTGGATCTGACTTTCCCTGAGCTGCAGACAATGCCTGTCTTGTCTTCCTCTGGGGAGAAGGCAGCAATCACGGGATTCGCTGCCTGCCATTCTTTGGTCTCAGACAACAGCCTCCCCTGGAGGGAGTCTGCAACTGGAAATGGCCCCACTGGGAAGTGCACAGCTGGAATCTCCCAGGTTAGCCATGTCAGTGTCTTCTAAAGTTCTGCTCACTGGGCATTCCAAGAGATCTGGAATAGCATCGTCACTGAGGTGGGGTGGAACATACACGTACAGTTAAAGCTGGGAGGTCTCTATCTTCAGCAGTTCATCCGCAAGCTGTGGCCTTTTAGACGTATTTCTTCTTTTGGGGAGATTCCCCTTACAACTCCCCCAGCTCCCTACACTCCAGCTCACAGCAGAACAATGCCCAGTCTCACCAATAGAATTTATCTGCAGAGGGCCAGGTGCTGAGACCTGGCAGATCCTGGAAGATCCACCTCTCTGTGTCCAAGCTCCACTGTGTGGAAAGCGATGCCAGACTGCAGCTTACCCCACAGACAGTTCTTAGGAAATGTATCAAAGATTTTCTGGGCAACAAACAAGTGATATCATCCAACTGTGTGGTTAACAGCCTTGTCTGTATCCTACTTCCCAATAGCATGCGGCGGGGGGGTGTCAGACAGGAGGGTTTCTCGGTGAGGGGAGATAGAGGAGAAGGATGGCATGGAAAGAAGGAAGAGAGGTTCTGAAGGACAATAGCTCTTTGTGGCTATTGCCACGTCATTCCTACGCTGTTTTGCTGGCACTGTCTTCCTGGAGATCCAACACAAGACTCCTGGGGATCAGTAACTGAGGATGCCCATGGCTCTTACTGGTTGCTCTGGATTTCCAGAAACACTAATACCAAAGTCTCCGGAAGATTGCTTGGGGTTACAGATGGCAAGGTGAGAATGACTTGGGGTTCACGTAGCTGGGAATGGCCAGGTCTCCTGGGGTTGTTGCTGGGCGTTCTGTGATCTGGAGTTCTGAGCAGCACAGTGTGGGCACGGAGCTTCAATAGTGCCACCCAAAATTCTTTCCCCCCATCTAATCACTCTTCCGTTATTAGTTCCATCTATAGGACACCAGGTAATTAGAGGTCTAACTGATATCAGAGTTCCTCCAGTCATGTCCCCAAGCCAGAGCCTATCCTACACTTGAGTCCAGTGAGCCCAGACTCTGCCTCATGGGTGCTGAGTTCCTGGTTGCGATGAGGCTGAGCTGGTGAACTGGGGAAGACAAAGAGCGCTGAGTTTACAGCCTGACCCTCTGTCTAATCACTCCACGGACATGCGTATGCACAGACATGTAGTCACCAAAGGAAGGCCACATGCCTTACTCACTACTGACTCACAGGATAGTGGAAAATAATCAGCCACTTCCAGCAGTGTGAAGGATGTGGGGTTGCTCTGAAGTTATTTATGAATGCTATATGTGACCTTGCTCATGGAGTGTTCACTGAATGACTCTATTGGATTAAATCAACAGGGCTCACTTTTTGGGAAACAAGCAGGAAGGCGAAACAACCACTCGAGATCAGATGTCCCTCAGCAAACACTCGAGGGTTGTCACAGTACAATGGCAGAGCTGCTGGCCTCCAGTAGACTGGCTTGACCTACCCCTGAGCCCACCAAACTGGCTTAGGACAGCAGGGCCAGAAAGCTAGGGATCTGAGAGAACAAAGAACTCTGGCTGGGTCAAAAGTGACTCTCCATCTAAGAGGTAGTTACTGTTGGGAGTTGTTGAAGCTGGCAGCTGCGACTCATTGGGTTGCCATCACAGGGTGGTAGGGCTATAGGTAAGAGACATGCATGTAGAGACTCTTATGCTTTGTTCCTACTGTTAAGATTAAACAATACTTTGGTTTTAAGAAAGCTGTCTGGTCTCTATATTCACCACTGGTCACAGACTCCTGAAGGGAGGAATCCAGTCGTACCTGCTGGGCAAGCACAGTCGAGGCACAGGGTACTGTCGCCCCCAGGGCCAATTGAAGAGTAGGAGAATTGCGTGATTCTACTTTAGGAGAGGTAAAGGCAGAAGGCCTGACACCTGAGGGGGTGCACTCAGAGACCAGGAAGAGGCCTGTGGGTCAACTAGCCCAGCAACCATCACAAGCAGACACTGCATTTTTTTTAAACTTTGCTGGGGGTGGGGGGGGAGACACCTTACTTTTTTTTTGTCAGGCTGCTCTTAGACCTGCAGACAAGGCTGCTGGGAGCCCCCACTGAGCCCCCATAGTGTCACTAGAGGCATCTTTCTGTGCGTGGAGCATCATGACAGAGGTGGCGCTTGCAAGAATGATGTCACTACAGTAGTCGTCAGTTCCCCCCATCGCTATCAACCTTGCGTTTCACCTGGCCCTGCTCAGGGCCCATTCTTGTGTGCTCTGCCGTCACTAATGATCCTGATTAGTATTTGTATTTCGGTAGTGCGTAGGAGCCCCAGCCATGGACTGGGATCCCATTGTGCGAGGCACCTTCCAGACACTGCCCCAAAGAGCTGACAGTCTGTCATGATGCTGCTCCCTTGGGCTTCATCTGTGAGGCTTGCTGTCAGGGGTTCCATATATCTGGCCTATTCCTATAGGACCCTTAGTGAGGCCTATGGTGTTTGCTCCCAAAGGCTTCACATAAGCAGTCCAGTCACATGGGCTCTGCATGTGAGATCCATTCCTATAGGCTCCACAGTCAGGAGCAGTCCCATGGGCTCCATATTTGAAGCTCACTCCCATGTCCTCCACCTATGGGGCCTGCTCCCACTTGCTTCACTGCAGGTCGTACTACTATGAGTTCTTCGCTGAGCCTCGTTCCTACAGACTTTTGGGGTTCCAGAATCTCTGTCGGTGAAGCATCGTTAAAGGGATACGTCACTGCCGCTCCAACCTCGGTCTTTGCTCTATTCTGAGCAATGCTCATTCCACACAGCCACGCCACAGTGTGATTGGGCTGCCAACCTCTTTCTGTTGCACTAAACAAACTATAGGGAGTCCTAGTCATGGGGTGGAGACAAACAGAAACAAAGAGCGTGTCTAAAGGCACTGGACTGCCAGAGTAGGAGACCATCCAGCTCCTGCCCCAGGGATGTGTATGGGAGAATCAGATACTAAGAGTTGGCGAGGGGAAATCTATATGGTGAGTTTAGAAAGAGTGGTGATTCTTTCTTCCCTCCCCAAGGTCTGGATACTGCCAGTGCTGGCAGCTGTGCCCAGCCGTGTCCATGTGCTGCATTCCCCTTCCTTTTCTGGTAGGATTGAGAAAGGGTCCAGAGAGAGTCCACAGCACAGATAAGAAATCTGCTGTGTCTGTGGCTTTTAAGTTCTGTTGTGCAGTTCACAGAATGGCGAAGCTTTGGCCCACTGCCATATCAGAGTGGGAGCGTTTGACATTTCTTTCGCACAGGGGCTGGCTTCTTGCCTGTTGTGGCAAGGGGCAGGGAGTGCTGCAGAGGCGAACCCTCTGCCTGGTGAACAAGCGTCAGTGGCGTGTCCACGGGGATCCCATCCACTCCCCTTCAGACATAAGGAGAAGCTGTGATGCAGAACTCGGAAGGAGGGGATCGCTGGGGCCCTGGAGAACTTTCAGGGGGTCATGAGGATGTATTCTAGATGGTGCCATTACACCCCTCTCCTCTCCCTGACCAATTCCAATTGCCTTTAGCCGGGGCTGTGTGGCTGGCCCAAGACCTCAGGGGGAAGCTGCCTGAGCTTCCTGATGCAGGGATGAGTCCTTCACTGACTCCTCAACCCTATGGGAGCTGAAGGCTGTCTCGCTAGCTGCTGGCTGGGAACCTCTCTGGCCATGACTGAGCCCAGCTCACAGTACATTCTTCCCTGTCTCCTCCTCCCCCACACCCAAGCGTCTGGCAGCTGCAGCCGGAGCCATGGTCCAGCTGGGCTTTATGCCGGGTTCCCAGACAGTCCTATTAAAGGCCCCAGCTGCCAGGCCCTGTTTACCTACCAGCCCAGCCAGGATGGCAGCCATTCAAATCCTTGGGTGCAAGTGGGCTGCTTTCTGTATCCCTAGGCAGTGTGGTGCTATGCAGTGCTCTGGCTGAGATGGACCATGTTAACCCTGCTCCTGGCTCTGTGCACTCAGGATCAGTGCAAGGCACAGCCCCAGCCCTCAGTCTTCAACCAGTTCTAAACCTCCATCTTCACCCAGCCACATCATGTGACCTCTCTTGTGTTTCTCCCCACCCTCCTCCTGACCTGACTGTCACTCACACCCCTGTCCCAGTCCCACCAGCTCTACTCCCCATAGGCTGATTAATTATCCTGGGAGCTGTAGGAAGCTGTGTGCAGCAGTTGGAGGGTGAAGAGGGGCCCTAGGAAAGAAGCTTTCAGATGAAGGTGGATAACTGTGCAGTGTGAACTGACCACGGCTAGAAGCCAGGGTCTCTTGGGGCTCAGATACTGTGGTGGTGGTGGTGGGCACAGGAGTAAAAATGAATAGACCTCTTAGCCTAACTCTGTGGCCTTGGATGAGTTCCTTCTCCACTCAGTGCCTCTGTGTCCCCACGTCTGCAATGGGGATAATGCCCCTGACTCCCCTCTTGGGGGGTGAGGGCTGTTTAAGGCATTACTTGTCTGTGAGGTGGGAGACAGATGTGGAGCTCTGGGGGGATGACTCAGGGCAGAGTTCTGTTTCACTTCAGAACAGCCTGTCACCTGCTACAGATGCTCCCACCTCCTCCTGCTTGGCAGGCAACATAAATGCACCATCCCACCTATCCCAGACCACCTTCCTCAAGATCCTGACCCCACATCACAGTGTATGTGGGGGAGGGGTAACGGGCCTGAGGGGGTTCCCATCCACTTTTGCACAGATGTGACTCCACAAGGGGCAAGGGAGATTCAGGCCCCTTGTGCTGGCTGCTGCTGTGGTTTCAGGTCTCACCTGAATGATGTGCCATGGACTTCAAAGAACCAGATCCCACTCCATGCCTCCAGGCCCAGTCTGCCTTTGTGACAGGCGAGGGGAGGGGTGGCTGGAAGAGGGCACTAGATATTGGGAAGGAGAAAGAAGGTGAGGAGAAGGGAGAGATAGGCTAAAGTTGGGGCAGGTGGTGCACTGACACCAATTCCGTTCTCAGCTCTGGTGTGGCTTAGCAAAGGTGGACCAGGAGCCTGCTGCGTTGAAATTTTGGATTCCTAGCATGGAATCTCAGGCTAAGAGTTTGGAGGTCAAGGAGCAATTACCCATGACTGGCAGGGTGTGATGGAGGCATTCACAGCCCAAAGGCCTCAGTGTAAAGAGTCGCTCTGCGCCAGGAGAGACTGGATAGTGTGTGTGATTGAGAGTGGGGGCTGAGCTGTGACTAAACCTGGATGATTTAATGCCCTCTCATCGGTCATTAGCCTGTTTCAGGGGTAAGTGGCTGTGCCATTCTCAGGGAAGTTTTTCTGGGAGAGTTTTGCACAGGAATGAGGCTTTTAACTCAGCAGGTGGCAAGATCTGCACTCATCTGGATTTCTGCTGGAAGGAAGCTCAGCTGTTGAGGGGCTGCTGCTGAAAAAGCCCTGCCTATAGCCCCACAAACTTCACTGTCAGCGCCACAGTCCCTATAGGTTATAGCCACCCTCCTAGGTTGAGGTGAGAGCTCTTGTGTTGAAGTGCTGTCATGTTCCACCCCAGAGCTGGCTGCAATTTACCACCTGAATGTGTGTGCGTGGTATTCCCTTGCTCCCCCACAGCGATGGGATGTTCCAGTTTGTCAACTTTTTTTATGGTTTCAATTAGCAGCAATGAGGAGAGGGTGCAGAACCACCTCTTTGCTCTTGGGATACATCTAGATACACAAAATGGTCTACAGATACTGTATGCAAGATCCTATCTGTCCCAGAAAAAAAAGAGATGGCCCTGTACAGTCTGAGAGAGCGTTGAGTGAAACAATGACATGCTGAAGCCCTTGGATTGCCAAAACTCAGTTTGCCCCAGACTGACACCCACCCTGGTCAAATAGAGCACAGAGAAGGAAGTCAGGGATTTATGCCAGGAGATTCTGGAAAACAGTGACCCATACTGATGGAATTAGTAATGACGCTTCCACCCCCATGTGATTTAGCCAAGCTCAGTAAATGCAGAACTGGGACTAAACCTGGGGTCCTGATGCTCATGCCCCTGCTCCCACCACTAGACCACACACCTGAGCTTACATTAATGAGTTGCTGACACTGCCTTTACAGCTCTAAGGAGTGTGAAATGTTTGCTTTTTGAATTCTACAGTGCCCCAGAAGGGGCTGCATGAACTAAGCCCACATGGGTTTTTTTTTCCAGAGGATTTCCATGGAGCTCATGGTTTTGTGGTCCCCTGGGCAGACTTGGCCAATCACTCTGAAGTTTTCTCCAGCTGCTGTGACACAGGCTTGCTTTCTTATTGGCTGCTGTAGCAGCTCTGACGTTGCATTCGCTGGTGAGGCTGAGCTGAGTCAGGGAATGTCCAGAAACGTACAGCCAGGCGATTTCAAATGGTATGTGAACAGACGTTCCACTGCAGAGTCCTGTTGAGTCTGGGAAACCTCCGTCCAACTCCGCATGTAAAGCAGCCGTCTGGCCACCCACCTGCTGCCTTCTGTGTCTGAATCATAGAGGTTGAGTCCTGGGGGGGAGTGCGGAGGCTGTGACTTCCTCCTCTCTGCTCTGTGCAGCACCATGCACCCTGGCAGACATGAACAGCCTGGCTGCCAATGGTTGGACATGAATCCATGGGGCACGTCTCCCAATAAGTGGGGGCCCTGGGAACCCCTGGGATGGGAGGCAGGGACATGGGAGCATCAAGGGGAATTGTAGGTTATTTTAAATAATGAGTTGAAATGATCAGGGCCTTGACGCTGATCCCCTCCACGCCCCCCCAATAGCTCAGCCTCTTTGCAATACTGTAAAAATATTATAAGCTGGGGGGGGAGAAGGGGACCCCCCAGTACCTGGGTTTTGTAAAGCACCTGAGTGCTGCTCTGAGCCAATGGAGGTCCAGGTGGACCTTTGCCCTCTCCCAACAGGGCTCTACTCCTGTATTTGTCTGTTTGGAGGAGGCGGGGGCCCAGTGGCCTGCTCCCACTCTGGTGTGCTCCAGGAACAGATGGCAGGTCTGTACCCCAACCTCTCGGGCATCTTTAGAAGACAGTAGGCTTCTTCCCACCCCTCATGGTAATTTCAGGAGGCATCTTCCCCACTTTCTCTCTACCCTGGGCTGGGACCCTATGACACCAGTCTAGATTCTTCCCTGCTCCACCGCTCCCTCTACCCTTGCAACTGACTCTGTCCGCCACACACAGGTTCTGGAGGGACCGAGGGAGGGAAATAACCTACCGCCTTCATTCTAGGCACTGCAGCTGCAAGGGGAGGAGACCAGCCGCTGAGGTAGGGGGAGGAGGCAGCAACCCCCAGTCTGTCTCTCAGCACAACAGCCTTAATAGAGGAAAGCTGGCTTTGTAGGAACCTCCTTCTCCTGCAAATCTATAATCTTCAGGTTACGGTTGCTGCAGTCCCCGCAGCTGTGGGCCCCTGACCCTGGTGTGCAAAATCTGGGTTAGTCCCACACCAAATGGGGGCGTTGGCAGATCTGTAATGATAATAATACCATTATTGGGAGACTATGGCAAGCAATCCCCAGGGAGGGAAGGATTAAGATATAGGCAGAGAAGCCTATGGCTATGGCTCTAACTCCTGGAGTCATGGGATTGAATCAGAAGGAGGGTGACTCATGGGGGGAAGGATAGCTCAGTGGTTTGAGCATTGGCCTGCTAAACCCAGGGTTGTGAGTTCAATCCTTGAGGAGGCCACTTGGGGATCTGGGGTAAAATCAGTACTTGGTCCTGCTAGTGAAGGCAGGGGGCTGGACTTGATGACCTTTCATGGTCCCTTCCAGCTCTAGGAGATAGAATATCCGCTGTCACCTCTACTCCAAATGGGGAGGGAGTGTGGGGTGAGGGGGCTCTGCATCCTGGGGTGCTTAGGGTCCCAAATTGCCTAAATCTAGCCTTGGAGGGGAGGGAAGGAGAGGGGATGCTCAGGGACCCCCCCTTCATCTAATTCCCCATCCTTAATGCCTTCCCCTGAGACTGTTAAATCACAGCCCAACCCGCCAGCCTATTAGCCAAGGGTGCTGAGCTGGATCCCCCTCATCCAAGCATGTCAATATCTCCCCTCCAGTGAAATGGTCACAAATGAAAAATCTGAGTCCTCCCGTACCGACTTTTCCCCTGCAGACGCCAACCATTGCCTCCCCGCCCCCCCGACTGTCTACACTTGAGGGGAGTTTATTTCCTGCCTGCAGCACTCATTATCCCCAGGAGAGTGGGACAGGGTTAAATTCATGCCCCAAAGGTGTGTGGCAACAGCAGGCAGCAATGAGTAACCCTGGCTATGCTCCCCTGGGAGCTGCTCCAAACCCTTTGATCAGATTTCCACTCCTCGGCTGGCTCAGGTGGGGCCTCTGTGGGTATGCAAGGGGAAGGGGGTGGGGCTTGTCTGGGCTGGGTCTGTTGGAAGTGGAGGGGATTTCTGTTGCTTCCAGCAAAGAACTGCTTGTCCCATATTATTCTGCTGGAGTTCAGTCGCTCGGCACGTTCCTGGGCCCTAGAAATAATGGGCAAGGGGAATCTGGCTCTGTAGTGAGACAGTGCCTGTTAGTGCCTGTCGGCTCTAAGCACCACTAGACATGATCTGTCCTGTATGTCAGTCCTGGACATTGCAGCAACCATTTGTCCCATGGGGAAAGAGCTGGACACGCCATGGGCACTCAGTGTGTAACCATGGAGTTTTGGCTCCTTGGAAAGACCTTTCCATCTCCTGTTCTGTCCGCTGGGGTGAGGCACTGACTTGAATCACATCCCTTGAGTCCTTGCTCTATGTTGGTTGAGATCAAGCATAGTCTAGAACTTCCTAATAATGAGGGGCCTATGTGGCTGCGAAAAAGGCCTCCCCAAAGGGAATGGTGGAAGCCCCAGTGCATGAGTCATTTCAAACTGGGCTGGGCTCAATACTAGAGAGTGAACTGCAGGCGAGAGTCGTCTTCTGGGCAGAAGGGATGGAGCAGCTGCGACCTACGAGCTCTCAAATTTCTCGGCCTCCGTGATCCTCCATGCTGAGCTCACCAGGCGCAGCAACCAGCAGTCCAGGGTTCGGCTGGGTCCCTGCCAATCACACCGTGACCCAGCTGCTGGCTCATCCCTCTCTGGAATGAGGAGGGGGGATGTAATTTCAATAATAAGGTTTAATCAAAGTGCGGAAAGAAGCCGTTTCACAGTCGCGTGACTCCTGGGGGTTGTGTGGCTCAGTCACCCCTGCCAGGCATCCGAAGAAGTGGGCTGTAGTCCACGAAAGCTTCTGCTCTAATAAATGTGTTAGTCTCTAAGGTGCCACAAGTACTCCTGTTCTTCCTGCCAGGCAGTGGCTCCACTGCCTGACTCATGAAGGAATGGCAAGGAGTCTCAGCTCAAATTGAATTACTCTTTAATTAAAGATTATGTCATGTGATGGAACCTCCAGGAATACGTCCAACCAAAACTGGCAACCCTAGCTCAGCTTCTCAAATGGTCCCTGATTTTCTGGTTCCTGAGGTGTTTGCTGGCTTCAGCTGGGACCTGGAGGGGTGCTGAGGGAGTGCTGCCATCCGAAGGAGCGCATGGAGCTTTGCTTCTTGTTGCCAAGATAGTAACCGGGGGGTGGGGAGGAGGAAGAAAAGGGGCAGCTGCCCAAGGGTCTGGCGATTTAAAAGGGCCCGGGGCTCCTGGCAGCGGCTGGAGCCCCTGGCCCTTTAAATCACCGCCAGAGCCCTGGGCGGCACGGGCCGGGCAGTGCTAAAGGTCTGGCTGTGGGAGTCTGGCCCAGCCCTGCCCCTTCCACCTGAGGCCCAGCCCCTTCAGGGGCCCCAGAGCCGCACCCCCCAACCTTGCCCAGGAGCCCAGCTGCCCTGTGTACCGGTAAGTCCTTTAAGTTACTTTCACCCCTGACTATAGGTCACTGATGGAGCGGGATGAGTGGGAGAAGCTTGCACAGCACCTACACACACTGCACTTGGCTCCAGCCAGCATCTGTCACCCTTTACTTTCCAAAACACTGCAGATGACTGCCAAAAGGGGAGGAGGGAATGGAAGCAACCGGTTTTAATGGTAGATGTGGACGTTGTCCTCTGTGTGTGTGAGATACAGGCTGAGGGTTCGTTCCTGAGCTCTCCATTTCCTTCCAGTCTCTGCTCCATCACCCAGGGTGCAGGCTAGCCTCACCCCATGTGGATTCTGCCCAGCACTGGAACTACCTCCAGGGAATGCATTGGACATAGAAGGAACTCATCTCATTCGCAGCATGTCCTGGGCTCCAGAGTCCCCAGCATACGGCTGGCATGGTTACTGCTTCGTTGTGCTGCCCAGGCCTGGGGACTGGGGACACCTGGCTGAGCTCAGTTCCCAGCTACAGAAGGATGTAATGTCCTATCTAAGCTGCTGATCTTCGTGATCCTCACATGGATTCCCCTCCCCTCCCTCTGCTCCAGTGCAGGGACCAAACCACAGGGAAGCAGGGGAGGGGGAAGGGGTACTTTGGCCCAAGCAGCACACACAAGCCAAACAAGCAATTGTCGGGGAAAGTCAATGTTTCTTGTGCCAGTGGCATGTCTGTTTACAAACGGCTCAGCCCTGATTTTAAACAAAATGGAAAAGTAATAATAAAATAACCTTGGCGAAGAGCTTTAGCTGAACACGTGTCAGTGTGAACGTGATCCCCATTTCAGGGCTTTGCTGCGAGATCACTTGTCACATGGATCACGTTATTGCCCTGGCTAGGTAGCAATTCCACTCTCTCTGAGTTGATTCCCTGCGGGTCACGTACACAGCAGGAAAGCTGAGTGCTGTGACAAGCTCTGGAGCTGGCGTACGGGGAAGGTCACTAGCAGCCTGTATGAGATCTCAGGCGAGCAGTATAATCTCTGGTCTCCTGGTCACTCTGGCTGACATTTGGTAGCATCCGTCAGTGCGCCTCTGTCCATTTGCGTGTGCTGCCTGAGATGGTGTGACCCTGGGAGCCTCTCAGTGTCACATCAGGCCTGACACACTCATTTCCCCAACTCAGTGCTGTCAGAATCTGTATCCCAAAGGTGTTGTGTAAAGTATCCTGCGCAAACTGGTAACAGACGGTACCTATAATCATCGCTTGATGTATGTACGGGGTGTGTACAAAGAGTTATAAATGTTTGCTGGCATGAAGCCAGGCCTGCCCTAGACAAAGGTAAATTTATTTACCTGTCTGACCAGCCTGATCACCGAGGACGGTGACAAGTACACTGATGTGTAAGGGAAACAAAGCCAACAAGCTAACAAGTAAGGGGAGATGACTGCTTAACGTCACACCAAGGGATGGAGTCCGCACCCCAGGACACCTTCTTGGCTCTTGAAACAGAGACAATGAACTTCGGGCTAATATAAAGGGGGCAGAGACATTCGAGGCATCCAGCAGATAGGGACAAAGGAGAGCAGCATCCTTTGAGTCCATGAAGGATGGATCCTCTTGACCTGGGAGGCAAGAGTAGCTGGACGCTGGCCTATAGGTGAGAAACCTGCTGCGACAAAGATTGTAGTTTGCTAACATTAAGTTTTAGTCATTAGAAAGTGTGTTTTGTTTGGGTTTTCTTGTAACCAAACCCGTCTCTGTTATCTATTCTCCCTTAACTCTCAGCTCTTTGTCAATAAATGGAGCCTTGTTTTATTACAAAACCTTCCCAGTGCTGTCTATTGTACTGGACAGTGAGTTCTCAGCTAACCGAATAGGCTGACGCACATACTGTCTCTTCGGAGGCAGCAAACGTAAGAACTGCCGTGAGTGTCCAGCAGGAGGGACTGGACACTGCAGAGAGAGAACTAGGGGACTCAGGAGCAGAGGTTCACCCTTTGTTACCTGCAAGGCAAGGTTTGGCCTGGCAGAGCCCTGTAGAGTTTGCTGGCGAGGCAGGCAAGCTGGTATGTCGGTGAAGCTCTCACTTGCTGAGGCTGAGAGGAGTAACAGTGGCTGGTTCTGGGTACCCTAAAAGAAGCATCTTTCTCCCCAGCTGACAGCAATCAGTCTGGGCCCTAGCTAAGCTCTACTGTCAGGGATCCAGCCTGCCAATCCTAAAAAGCTGCAGGTTACAGTTCTGGGCAGCAGCTGGCTCAATGTGTGGGACTGAGAGTCCTCAACTGTGTCCAGGAGCTGTGGACACATCCAGTAAAGTTCAGTGAGGCTGGGAAATAGCTCCCTTGATGCATTTTCCCATCATCCTCTGGCTGATCATGGGCCTCCTTAATCCCTGCTGGATCCAGATGCAAAGTGATGGCAGCAACTGAAGATAGCTTCAGATGGGAAGTCAAAATGCCCTGTGGAAACTAAAGGGGTTTAGTGTGGTGAGCAGGAGCCTTCTGAATTGTGTGTCTGTCTGTCTAGGACAGCATTGCCCAATAAGGGGGGCTTTGTGGGAATAGTGTGTGTGTGTGGGGAGTTTTACACCTTCCTCTGAAGTACCAGGATTGGGTGCCAGATTAAATGGGTCAGCGTGGCAGCAGGTGGGATCCCAGACTAGGGAGGAGAGGGAATCAGGGAATGATTTATTTCTCCAGTGCCCCCAGGCCTCTCATCTGCCTCCATCATTTAGCTGTGTGTGACTGAAGGTTGTTCCCATATGTCTCTGTTTGACCCCCGTGTTGTCATTCTAAGCACAGGCCGAGGACGGAATGAGCCATGGAGACTGAACTCCCCTCAATCCCAGAGGGAGTTCCTCCAGGTCAGAGTTGAGAAGCATCAGTGATTGGTCTTGCGTAGGAAGTTGTTGGTGTTGCTGGACTTCCTCTGAGGATAAATAATGGAGGCCAGGCCATCAGTCTCCAGGGCTGCTGTTCTCACTTGCTAAATAGTCTTATTAATTCACTTCCCTCACACTGTCCCAGCACAGTTTGCTGTGTTCTGGTAGGAAGAAAGTTGATCATTAACTCCTGCCCAGTAATTTCCTACACAGCATCCTCAGCCGTCCACCGTCATTACCTGGCATTATCATACAGTCGTGAGTACCAGTGCTGATTGCCCAGTTGTAGCCTGCGGGGCAGGGAAAGTCCCAGAGGGAAATGTCAATCAATGGAACTTTTTATTTTACAGCTTATTCTACACAGCCCTTTCACAAATGAATAAACCTAACAGAGCACAGCTGGCAAGGCTCTTGCCATTTAACTCAGTCCAGATGTGGAGTCACATGTTACAGATTCTAATTAATGACATCTTGGAGGAAATCCCTCAGGATTCTCTGGTGACAGGGAAGGGGGAGGGGGACCTGTAAAGGGCAGTTGACACCCACTGTCCGGAGGCTGCTGCCAATATCACCCAGTGAATGCCCAGACAGTGGCAGGACCTCCACTTGATCCCTGTAGCTCCTCTGAGGCCAACAGGGTGTGGTTGGTTTTGGAGAGTCTGACCCTGACCCTTGAGCAAAGCAAGCAAGAGCGAGTGTGTGTAAACATCACAAATGAAAGGTCCTGAGCCTCCCCCTCAGATTCACTTGTCCGAATGCAACAGGAACCCCAGGAAGGCCTGAACAAAACTTGTGTGCGCTGGACCAGAGGTGGAGCCTCACCCTGGGATTTCCCAACAGAACTAAACAGCAGGCTAACATTTGTACTTGCAAGAATTTCCAGCTACATTTTGGGACTAGAGAGGTTCAGATACATCCCAGGACTTGCCTGCTTATGATCTGAATGGAACTGTTTTAGGATCTTCTTCTCCATAAGTCTTCATCAGCTCCCGAACCAGTTGCATCTTCCCAGTGCGTCCCTCTCTCTCTCTCTCTTAGGTACTTATGTAGCATCTATCGCTATGGTATCTGAGCACCTCAGACTCTTCTAAGTATCTATTGTCGCAACTTCCCTGTGAGGCGGGCGGTGCTATCACCCCCTTTTTACAGATAGGGAATTGAAGCACAGAAAAACCAAGGCTCTTTCCCAAGGTCACACAGGAAGTCTGTGGTAGACAAAGGAGTTGAAGTTTGGGGGTCTCACACCCCAGGTTAGTGCTCGAGTTGCTGGATGATACCTGCTTTAAGAAACATGGCCACACTGAAGCTGTGCTTGCCTGGTAGTTGGGTGAGTAATTTGGGGTCTTGCTGTAGTTCCCATCCTATCTGCTCCTCCCCACACACCTTCTGTATCTACCCCCTGGAGATGTTAACACTGAACTCTTGCTGATCCTAAGATTAGCCATATCACAGGCTATCTGATAAAGTTCTCACCACCCCCTGTTCTATCCCAGAATCCCTGACAAACTCGCTGGGGGGTCTGGAAAGCCATGCCCCACCAGATGAGGCAGGAGATTTGTAGTGGATGGGGGATGGCAGGAATCTTAGAGAGCCCCTGCTGGGTAGCAGTAACCAGAGAGCTAATCCTTGAGTCATATGCCCCTGATAATCATCTCCCAGAGCACAGAAGGAGCTCAGCAGACCACCAGGCTGCCCAAGGGAGGTAGCCCTCATGACCTCTTGTGCCTAGAGCTACTCTGGCAGCCTCTGTAGTCTCCAAGGTGCCACAAGCATTCCTGTTCTTTTTGTGATACAGACTAACACGGCTGCTACTCTGAAACCTATCCCCACCTAGTGCATGGTAAAGGTAAACCACATCCCTTTACAGAGCAGGGTGTGTGGGAAGGGCAAGGGGAAGCCTGGCAGCTCTGCTCACACTCCTACTGGCCACTGCAAATCTCTGCTTTGCCTGCAGGTTAAGGCTGATGCCTGTAGGATTAGCCTCTCCTTTATGACCTGAGCATCGCTGGAGTTGAGGCAAAGGGGCATGTAATCTCCATGCTTGCTGAGTCCCGACTCCTGAGCTTCCCCCACTTGCCCCAGAGGGACCCCACGCTGGAAGGGAGAGGGCTTCAGTCTCTCTGTTTGCCACATAAACCTTTCTCTAGTCTCTCCTAGAGTGGCTGGAGCAACTCTCACAGGCCCCTCTGATGGTGTGAAGGTCACCCTGACCAGTCAGGCATGGTGCTGCAGGTGAGCCCTGCCTCACTTCCATTCATCTAGGTTATAGACAAGCCCAGACAGAGCTTTAAAAAAAATATTAAGACACACTTCCCCCCCCCTCCCCTTCAGGGGCCTCATTTATTAGTGACAGCCATAGGCACAGGCAGAAGTGCACTCAGATACACCCAGGGATATCTGTCTGGACTAGTTCCACTAGCAGGCTCTGGCTCCTTCCTTCAGAAGACTCTTCTTTCCTGTGCCTGAAAACAAACTCTGATCTGGGAACCCTTCCTAGCTCCTTGTCAGGGTTACCCCCTTTTCAGTCCTTCTTAGCAGGATCCCCAGCTTTCCTCCTTGGAGGTGGGCTACAGGAGTTACTGCCACACTTTCTGCTTAGCCAGCTCTCCTCCCTGGAGCTGGATTCTGTCAGACAGATTGGCTAGTCCTTCCTACGCAGGAGCCCTCCTCTCTAGAACAGAGCTGGGGATTAGCCAGCCTGGAGGCCTTTTCGCCCAACTGACCCCTTTCCCTTATTGAGGCTTCTGAGCAGGCCAGCCTTTCCTCACTGCTAGTATCTCCTGCCATCTACTTTGCTATGAGAGGAGTCAGCCTTTATACTGGTCGCCTTCTCCCAGCTCATCCCCAATTGGTTGGGTGAGAGGGGAACCTTGCCATGCCCTCTCTACACAGCTCCTGGCCCCAGGCACTTAAAGAAACAGTAACAAGATTTCCTCCCAAACACTACTTAGTCTGGGGACCACTTCCTCTCCCCCGGTGTCTCTCTGGGCCCTATATAATCAGACCCTTTAAACTCTTAAAGGGCCATGCCACATGAAAAGATGGACTGACCATTAGGAACCACTACCTTTCAGGGATAGACTACCCTGTCACAGCCCCAAAGACCCAGATTAGGATTTTCCAGAAAAGCCCCAAACAACCAAAACCAATTCACATTTAACCTAACGGAGGTAGGAATGGCCTTTGTCATTTCTTTGCTCCCTTAACTAGGGTTGCCTATATAAGCAGAGTCAGGATGAGCTCTACCCTGACATCTGGTGGTGAATTATGGCGAGTGTGGAAAAGAACTTCAGAGGCTGATCTTGTTTGCATAGGCACACCCACCCGCCTGGCATGAGCCCACAGCAACCGGAAGTGGTTAGTTTGGCTGGTGTGGGATCCCTAGTTTCTCTGTTATTGGGGCAGGAAAAATAAAGTGTTACCCTGATTATGTGAATTGAGAGAGGTTGGGGACAGGTATATGTACCTGATAGTATGGACCCCTTTTGAGGGCCTGGAACACCAATTGCACTACCCCCTCTCTCCATTGTTGAATAGCAGAGCTAATTTTGCATCCATTAGGAGTCTAGCTAGAGGTTGCTGAGCTGGGGCTCCCCTACTACAAGCTGAAATTGCTAAAAGAGCTAAAATTGCTGAGCTGAGATCACTGAGTGCTGTGTTAACTAGTGGGGGAGCCTGAAGATATATTGCTAAGCAGCTGGCAGAGTGGAGCAGTTTGCGGGACGGTTGGCGCAGCCCACGGAACAGTGAGTGGAGCGGAACAGAGCAGAGCTGAGCAGTTTGCGGGGGCAGCTGGAGCGGTTCATGGGACGGCTGGTGGAGTGGAGCGCCTGGCAGAGCCGAGCAGTTTGTGGGACGGTTGGAGCAGTCCACGGAACAGCGAGTGAGCAGAGCAGTTTGCGGGAACGGCTGGAGCGGAGCGGTGCGGCTGGTAGAGCGGAGCTATTCATGGTAAAGGCAGCAGAACTCCACGGAGAGGCGGGGCAGTCGGCCTCGGATCATGTAAGGTGCCCCTTAATACCCCGTGTCCCCCCCCCATTTCCACCCAGGTTGGGGGGGTAAAATTCTGCAGATAAACTTTTGAACTCTGGGGTGGCACTGACCAGGGACAGAGACTTTTGGGTTGTTGGACTTTGGGGTGATTGGACTGGGTGGGGGCTCGAGCCGGTTTTGCATTACATTATTGAAACGGAACCCCTAGATACTGAACCCGACCCTTGTTGCTGCCAACTCAGAGAGGCAGAAGGGTTACACCTATTTTGGTTGGACATATTCCTGGAGATTTCGTCTCATGACATAATCTTTAATTAAAGGTTGATCTTTAATTCCTGGAGACTCCAGGACAATCCTGGAGGGTTAGCAACCCTACCCTTAACATGAACATTCGAGGCCTGATGAATAGTGTGACAGTAGGGTCCATTTCTCCACAGGAGCAGCGTTTAGCTCCCCCATGTCCAGCTGGGTAATAGCTGACGTTGTGGGAATAGCAGAAATCATGACATGGGCATGCTGTGCTTGTAGCATTAAGGCATGGGGATTAGTACAAATTAAGAGACTGGAAGAGACGTCTCCCAGTGATGAACAAGGCCTCCAGGCAGTGTGTACTCCACGGAGAAAAGGAAGAGACGCAGGAGCAGCCTTGCAAAGAAAGGCCCCCTGGGGGGTTTGAAATAGAAGGCAGATGCTGACACCAAGGGAGCTGTTCTGATTTACGCGCGCTGAGGATCTGTCCCATTGACTATAGTGGAATGGCGCTGAGTGACCCCAGCTGGGGATCTGACTCACACGGTATAAAACTCCCATGCCCCCTGTTAAACCCTTCAGCCTACCACAGAGGGCTTGATCCTCCACTCGCTCCAGGGTGAGTCCATTGACTTCTGTGGAGTCTCTCCTGATTTTCACCAGCGTGTCTAAGGGCTTGTCCACATGTTGCTGGCAAAGTGCATCAGAGGGGTGTGATTGGTAAAGTGCTCTAATGTGTTGCATTCTGTTAACGTTTGAAACAGGACTAAGTTAATGCAAATGAGGTACCTTTTAGTGTGCCAGCAGGGTCTAGACAGGGCAGTCAGAGCACCACGTGTGTGATTTCTATACTCCTCTGGCATGCTTTGCCACACTGTGTAGACAAGGCAGGGGGAGGGATAGCTCAGTGGTTTGAGCATTGGCCTGCTAAACCCAGGGTTGTGAGTTCAATCCTTGAGAGGGCCACCTAGGGATCTGGGGCAAAATCAGTTCTTGGTCCTGCTAGTGAAGGCAGGGGGCTGGATTTGATGACCTTTCAGGGTCCCTTCTAGCTCTATGAGATAGGTATATCTCTATATTATAAGGCCTAAGAGGAGAATCAGGCCCAGAGACTGAATGGAGTCACCTGAGCAACACGTGGAAGACTGTCATGCCAGTAAACTGGTTGGAACTGAGGGTCAGTGGCCTGTGTGTGTTCTCTTGATAAACCCAGTCCCTTGCAGGGGGGATGTCAGCATTGTGCTGGGGTCAGCTGCACACAGAGCACTACCAGATTTATTTCAGAACAGCCCTTTCCCCTGCCTTTACCGTGCCCCAAGCAGAAGAGGGTGAAGCTAACTCCATCCTCCCTGCTGCTGGCAGGGAGGGAGCCCCCCTGCTCAACCGCAGAAGCTGTCTGGGGACCATCCAGAACAAGCAGCGCAGCGTGAGCTGGCAGTTTGTTTACACAGTCTCCCGTCACATCTGAGCTGGGGAAGGGCTGAGCCACGTGATGTCAGTACAGGGTGATGCCTGGACAGGGGAAGAACAAACAGGCACAGAAGAAAGAGAGGGCTGATACAGTCACATCCGGGCCATGTGATGCACTATGCGTGTGCCAGATGTTTTGATTCAGGTGTATCAATCAGGAGAGCGCCGAGACTGGGATGTGAATGGAGGGAGTGGAAGAGGTGGGGTGTTGTGCTTCTTCCCTGGATAATCTGCCTTCCTTTTTCTATCACACACATAGAGGTGACACCATGTACACTTTGCATGTTGCCTTTGACTCAGCAGCCCTTGTGGCTGATCTGTTCCGAGAGAGACAGGACGCTGCTCTATTGGTCTAGGATGTGACTCAGGCTGACACATCCCAGCTCAGAGCCCTGAGCAGGAGTGTCCAGCCAGTACATGCCCTTTGGTTTCTAGTCCCAGATGCCCACCAGCCTGCCCAGGTTGACTAACACAAAGGCAGCATCATCATCACCTGCGTCTGCCAGCGAATCAGAGCCCTCCTGCTGGGATCACCAGTCAGGGAGGCGGGACTGGGGTGCTGGGGTTTCCGTTCTCCACCCTGTTCCCTCCCTGGGGAGGAGCCACTGATTGACCTGATCCTCTCAGGTGATATGATGAAACAGGCTGCAGCGGGCATGGGACTGTTTCAAAAGTGCTAAGATCCCCCGGTGATGGGCGCAGTGTGAAAACCCAGGTAGACAGACAGACAGATGGCTATATGGAGAAAGGGACAGACAGAAATAATTGGAGATTGGAGCCAACTGGGAGAAAAATGCAATCTAGGCCAAGAGGGTCTGGGTGGGTTGGAGCAGCCAGGGACAATGCAGTGTCATGGAGGCAGATATGGTAGGCCCAGAGCCAGTGTGAGGGTGTGAGAGTGACACAAAGCAGCCCTGCAGCATGCACGCTGACTGGCCTCAGAAAATCCTGGAGCTCTCACAAGCAGAGCAAGTTGTTCTGGACTCTGTCTGTGGTGTCACCAACTAGCCAGGAATTCTGGGAGGTCTAAGCTTCCTCCCTCCCTGGGGCTGTTCATGCCGAGCTGGAAGAGAGAGAGAGAGAGAGAGAGTGAAGGAAAGTGGCAGACAGAGCAGCCTCACCCCGGTTGGGCCAGCATGGTGTCGACAAGCTCAGTCCTCTTCAGCTGAGAGGCAGGGAAGAGGAGACCCACAAACGAGCTCCCAGCATGCACTGGGGTGGGGTAACCAACCAGTAGAACCAAAACACAAAAGGAAAAGTTTCCATTATGAACGACACCAACTGGCAGCTTCAGCAGGGAGGTCAAGGACTGAAAATGGTGCGTGAAGAACAACCCCCCCTCTTCTCTCCTAGGGACTGGAATAAGCCTTAGAAGCAGCCTGACACTGGGCGTGGTCAGGCTCTAATTTTTATGGAGGTCTTTATACAAGGGATTCCCACCCCCACCCCAAAGTTCCCACCTTTGCTACCTTTGCTTGGTGAGAGGGGGCAGAGTTCCTGTTTTTAACGTCTCAGAGCAGGCTTACAAAACACTGTGCCTAAAATGCTGGTGGTCTACCTACACTAGCACTCTCACCCATAGTAACAATGCTGGGAAATCTGGCACAAACAAATCTAGGGTAGATAAGGCCGAGTAGTGTTCCGCATGCACCCGCTCCAACCAGGGGGAAGCCACGCTGACATTGATGGGACTCCAGCCCCATTCACAGCGCTGGAACACCAGAGGTTGTGGGGAGCCATAGAGGCCCCTGAAATTCCAGCCATCCCTTGGAGTTGTCTGAGCTTCTCTTTTGCAAGATGTTTAGATCAGTTTCCCAGGTTACACACACTACAATAACTCCACTCCCTGCAGCTGCCTTCCTGCTCCTGCCCCGCATCCTGCACACCTCAATTCATGTCATTGTTTTGATACTTCTCAGCTGTGCAGCAGAATCCCAACCCAGCAGGGATGGGAAACTCCGCTGGGGAAGAGCAAGCTAGGCCAAATCATCTCCTGAGGGGGAATCTCCCAGGCACTTGGGATGGGTTGGACTTGGCACCTTTTCTGTGGAATGCCTGAGGCAAAGGATGGGCAGGTTGCATCTGGACTGGGGATGGCAGATCTAGTCTGCAGAATGGAAACTCAAGGCACTGTCAGAGCAAACACCAGAGCATGTTGAATCACCTGTTCCCTCTGGGCTACTTACTGCCGTGTGGGGACCTGTAGTCCAGGTACCTAGGAGGAACGAGGTGTCCTGCTTAGCTGAGACAATGGAGCTCCTTAATGAGAAGTAACCATAGGCCCTGGAAGGGTGAAGAATGAAGCATCAGATGGAAAGAGAGGCCAGCTCCCTCTAATGTGACCTGGGGCTGGTCTCACAGGGGCTTTCTGTCCGAGCTGGGATGGATAGTCCTAAGGAATCCTCACCTACAACATGGCACTCCCATTTGGCCTCCTCTTCACCAGAAAGAGGGCAAGAAACTTCAGGGAGTTGAGAAAAGGGCAACCAAAGGGGCTAATGATCGGGCAGGTGGGAATAATTCGGATAAGCCTGGTTTAACCATGACTAAGGGCAGAGACATGACTACTAGTCTGCCAAGGGTGTAAACTCCAGATAAGCAGAGGCGGCCTATGGGTGAACTAAGGGGGTGGAGCTAGGGAAGAGAGGTGAAATTACACAAAAAACATTTAACCTGGACATCAGGAAATGTTCCCTAATGGGTGAGGGATCTATGAGGCTATGGGACTATCACCCAAGCAAGGGCTGGAACCCACATAACCTGAGGTGTTGAAAATTGGACTGTATAAAGTATGGGAGAATAGACTGTAGGGAACAATCCTGTCCTCACTTCCAGAACAGGGACTGGACTAGACGGGACCTCGTGGGGCTTTTCCTTCTTTGATACTATCCTGGTGATGGTGTGGGAAAGGGCATTTTACTTCCTGGGGCTTTTTTTTATTGAGCCTGGATCGTCCCAGAGCAAGCCCCATGGGATAAGGAGAAAACTGCAGAGCAGGGGAATCCTCTGAGCTGGTGAGACGAAAACTTCTGGGAAAGGGCACAGCCAGCTTACATGAAATGCTTCATTCATTGCGATCCAGACAGGAACTGATCCTGGGAAGGAGAGAAGGGAAGAGTTTTTCATTCCCAGCAGGGTGATGGATGGGGTACCAGGGGCTGGCTTAGTTCAGAAGTGATCTGCACCTGGATCTCTGTACTAACGGTAACTGGTATCTCTGCCTGAAGCGTCTCTTGGACTGGAGGAGGCTTGCTCTCATTTTCATCGGAAAGGGCCTCCTGTGACCATTGCACTCACAGTTTGAACAGGTTCCAAGGCTCCTTTTTTAACATCATGATTGTTTTTTAATAAAGTTCCCCGATTAGCTTCCAAGGCTTGTGGCTGAGGGGCCTGGGAATCCACTTCCTCCCGTCCGCCACTCAGAGTGAATTCCAGGCCAGCTCAGAGCTACAGGAAGAGAGGGGAACTGAGCACCACATCTCTGAGGAGGGGGTTAGGGTCAGGACACCAGCATTTCACCTCAGGAGATGTTCGTCTCCATCATAAAATCACTACACTTTTTAGGATTGTTCAGAGAGGGCTAGGGTTGGACTGGCAAAGCTACAGAGCTATTCTGAAAAGGAATAAGGGGCATCGGCAGAGCTGTGTGTGGGGAGCCCAGGGCTGGGATAGCAGGGGGGCTGCAGGTCAGGGGTGAGGGGCACTGGCAGAGCTGTGTGAGGGGAGCCCAGGGCTGGGATAGCAGGGGGGCTGCAGGTCAGGGGTGAGGGGCACGGGCAGATTTCTGCAATGGACTCAGAGCCAGGGATAAAATAAAGTAAAGAGGGCAGAGAAAGAAAAACTATCCCTAGTCTGTAAAAAGCAGAGGGAGAGCTCGCCTGCCTTGCCGTGATCCAAACGGAAGAGCATGTATGGGAGCTGGGACTTGGCCGTGGCCTACGATTGTTTTGTTTCACACCATTCAGAGACGCCATGCAGAGCCAGGGAGGTGATGAGATGATACCTGGCAGTAATGGGCACAGCCGCCAGCGCACCCTGTGTGTCAGAGCACAGGGCCCTCCAGAGACGAGGCCAGTGAGGCTGTTTGGAAATTGCCCTTGGATCCTGTGTGAGTTTATGAGCTGGGGAAGGTCTGTGGAGAGCAAATCTTCATTCATATGTTCAAGGCTGGAGAAACACTCCTCAGTGTTGCCTTGGGCCAATGGCTCATATGAACATCCCTGATGCCCTTACTACAGGATCTGAGGCCTCCGAGAGCTTGTGGTTTGTTGGGGCTGTGGGGGGTGGGAGAGGGTGCTCAGAGCATCCCCTTCACCAGCGTTTCTTTTTCCTCTCTGCTCTTTCCATTTGGGCTGTTCACACTCTGGGCTGTGCCTCTTGCTTGCTGCTTCCCTGCTCCCACCACCTCCTCACCGCGTCTGCCCTTGGGATGAACCAGAGGGAAGTGTCTGATGGTGATGGGCAGGGCCAGCTCTAGTGTTTTTGCCGCCCAAGCGGAAAAAAAAAAAAAGCCGTGGTCGGCCGCAGCTCTACTGCCACCGCTTCATAATTCGGCGGCAGGTCCTTCCCTCCGAGAGGGACTGAGGGACCCGCCGCCGAATTGCCGCCGAAAAGCTGGATGTGCCGCCCCTTTCCGTTGGCCGCCCCAGGCACCTGCTTGCTGCGCTGGTGCCTGGTGCCAGCCCTGGTGATGGGATGGGAGCATCTCTGATGCCCATGCCTGGGAGGATGTGTAGAGACCATCAGATCACAGCCTGATGGGAAGGGAGGAGCCAATCCACACAAGGAAAGCAGGGTCACTTGTGTGTCCCTGTTATAGTCTGGAGAACCACCCTCTCTTCTTCTTCACCTCACACTCTCTCCTCTCACAGCTTTGAGTTGCCTTCAGCTTTCATTCTCCCTCTCTCTTCCAAGTAATGTGCTGAGGATAAGACCTCCCTCCCACCCCGTCTTCTCTGCCTCTCTCCTCCTTTCCCTCCACGCTGTATGTTTCTCTCCCTCCATCTGTGAGACTGAAACTTTGCAGGACTTTCACAGACATGTTCAGTCATTAAAATGACCAACCCAAGGAAAGGCCAGAGCACAGCTTTAATGGAGGAGGGTGGGGATCTGCTATCAGTTGATCCTTGTGAGTTCCAAGTAGGCAGGGAGTGAGATTCCTTCTCTCCTCATTAACATCTGGCCCTGTGCCAAGACAAACTAGCTAGCAGGGATAAAAGAAAGCATATCTGAGGGAGAGGTGAGTTTTCCATTGAGACAGAGGGATCAAGCCCCCTGGCATTGCCTCTGGGATTGGAGGACAGGCTGGAGATGGCGGGGCATGGAAGATGGGTATGGGCAACTGGTTTCATCAAAGTGCTGTCCAGATGCTTCACATTGTGACACTGCCAAAGGGTGGAGTCTGTGAGAGAATAAATGGGACGCTGCAGAGGGAAGATGAACAGGCCTTTGGGGAGACAATCTGCATTGCCCTCTGAAACTAGCATGTCGGAAATGTTTGGTGCATGCAGGTGTGTGTGTGTGTGTGTGTATGCATGCACTCACATGTGCCACCTGGGTGTATCTGAGTGTACATGTTTGTTCATTGGGGCGTCTACTGCTTTGTGTGTGCCTGCGTGTACTTTTCATGTGGAGGGAGCTATGTGTTTTCTGAAGGGATAATCCTTCTAGAAATCCTGTGTTCAGTTTTGATCATCTCAGCCCCAAAAGGGCAGAGCAGAAATAGAAAACAGCCCAAGAAAGGCAATGGAAACACCGAGAAGCATGTAGGGCTTTAATCCAAGAACATGGGGGAGATAGGGGCTGGGAAGTGTGGAGATGAGGTAAGGGGAGACAGCATGCCTGGGTATAAAATAATTAATGGTCTAGAGAGGACCAGTCAGGCACAGTTCACCACGTCCCACAATACAGGGGGAATGGGGCGTGGGATGAAATCAAAAGGCAACAAGTTGTAACCAGATAAAAGGAACTGTCATGCAACAGTGGAACTCTGCCAAACAATAAGGTTCAGCAAGGATTCAATAGTTATATTTTTATAAAGCTGTTATATTTAGCGGCTGTATCCAGCATCTGCAGTGAGATTGGCCAGGATAAAATTGCCAGAGTTATTAGACTCATGCTTCAAGGTATATACTGATCAACAGCTTGGAAGCTGGGGCGTGGAAGAAAACATGTCCTCCGCATTCTATATTGCACAGTTAGGTGTGTTACCGGAGTGTGGAGGAGGGATTATACTTCCTTTGAAGCATGTGGCAACATAGATTGTCAGCTCTTTGGGGCAGGGACCGTCTTTTTGTTCCATGTTTGTGCAGTGCGTAGCACAGCAGGTTCGTGGTCCATGACTAGCGCTCGTCAGCAGTATGGGAATACAAATAATAACAACAATAACTGGTCCCTGCTGGAGGGTGTGTTCTCAACTAGACCAGGTAATGGTCTATTCCTGTCTAACGGGGGCAGGATACTATACTAGAAGAACCAATTGTTTGTGGTTTGTGGAAAGCCGGGGTTCTAGGCTAGCTAGATCAATGATCTGGTATGGCAGGAGGGAGGTTACTGGTGGCTAGGTGGCCAATGCCAGTGTTATCTTTTCTCACTTGCTCTCAATGCAGTGTTGGCTTCACTTCCGGCAGTGCAGAGCCCGTGGCTCTGGTTCCCCAACAGCGGTGGTGGCGGCTAAGCTTCGGGGTGTCGTGGTTTTGTTCATGCAGCTTCCGGGGGAAAGCCCTTCTTTGGGCAGCCTCCCAGGCTTTACAGGCACTGGCCACCGCTGGGTCAGGAGCAGATATGAGACAGAGCCAGCTGCTTCCAATGGTGAGTGCCCCATTTCTGGCTCGAGCAGAGTGAGGCGAGAAGAGTGGCCTATTCTGAGCAGGGCTGTGGGCTGCATTATGGGATTCCCCCCAAATAAGACAGATCCCAGGGGCCTGAGGAGGTGGCAGGAGAGCAGTTTCCCTGTCATCATAACCCCTCTCATTCCCTCAACATGCCAGACTTTTGGACACTGTCCAGGCATGTGAGGTTGTCTCACCGCCAGTCATAGTGTAGCGTTGGGATCTAGTAAGAATTCGACAGCGTCCTCTCTGTGGGATCTTGGGCAGCCTTGGCCTCTCCATCACGTTCCCTCTGTGACTTCATTCCTTCACCAGTTAGCCATAAAAGAAACTGAATGGGAAAGAATAACCCTGACGGACCTTGGAACCCACTGTCCTCTTAGGGGAAAGGAGTTTCATGATTGTTACTGGAATCTGCTGGAGCGGTTACCAGAAATAAACCACTTCTAATCGAGCCAAGCATTCACACTCCAACTGCCCTGCCAGCTCAGATGGAGGCTTCGTTAGCTAGGCCACCTTCCTAGCCCTCCTTCTTTCTGGCAGGGAGATGTTCTGTAAACAAGTCCTGCTGCCAAAGCTGGGGCGTGACAAGGACGGAAGATAAGGTGGGATGGACAGACCCCCAGTATGCAGGTGCAGATGGGCATGACTCCCCCCAGAAGGCTCCTCTACTCTTTCGGAAGGGAAATGCCTTTTCTGGAAACTCTTGGGTCCCCAGAGATGGTGATAAGTAGAAAGAGAAGAAGCAATTTGTGTTTCACAAGTACTAATGAGACTGGGGCCAGGAGGTCTTCGAAATGACAGGGGGCTGCCCACAGCAGGCCACGGCTCTTTGAAGAGACAGGGCTGCCCAAAGCTGCAACGTGGCACATGTGGCTGCACGGGAAGTGGCATGTTAGCCCGGTGCCCCTGTCAGTGTCCTGCTTGGTGTTCAATGTAATTAAACTATATGTGTGGCTTTAGATATTTCTGTGGCCCCCATCTCCATACTGTCTGAGCCCCACACAGACCATAAGAGACTTGTCCTCACAACACCCCTGTGAGTTGGACCATTATTTATCATCCCTATTTCACAGAGGGGGAACTGAGGCACTTGCCCCAAGGCGCACAGTGAGTTTGAACCCAGGTCTCCGGAGTCCAGTCCCTTAACCACAAAGCCTGCAGTCGCTGAGAGATACCAGATGCACAGGTAAGGGCTGGGGGTGTTACATACATACGTCATGCCCCCATTGTCCCAGGGGCACCAAAGGCTTATAGGATCCGTGAGTGAGGGCTTTGGAAGGCTCTTGGAAGAGGAATCTGGGCTGGGAGCTCCCGGTTGAAGTGGGGTGGAGTATTCAGCAGGGAATATAGCACAGGTGAGGCCAACGGAGGCAGACAGTGAGAGCACTGAGCTCCTGCAGTATCCGCATCATCCTCATTAGAGGCATCCACCCGCGCATGTCTAGGGTGGGTAGGTAGAGCTGGTCCCTCACCAAGAGAATGATCAGACTGAGGCTGCACCCCCTCTGCCCTGTCTGATGCTAGAGCAGACTGCACTAGGGACAGGCCTGGGGAACCCTCTCCTCACCCGACCTGAGCACAGACCCCAGTAGCAAATGCTGTCCCACCTGGGCCTGACTTACAGTCATGCGTCCCTCAGAGTGGGCTGTGGCTGTTCTCATTGACTCTGCCTCCCTCCCTGTCTTGGCCCTGTGCATTCCACCTCCCAGCGTCTCTCTCCGGCTCCTCACCAGGCAGCGCACTGGGACATCAGTTAGCTGAGGACGAGGAAAGGAGGATGAATTCTGCAGGCATGATGGGTAACAGTGATGAGCTGAGCTCTGTGTGGGTGCAGAGATTGGGCCAAGACCACACTCCCAGTGGCAAGGATTGGGAGCTCCCATTGTTCACTGAGTGCCCAGTTGCCTTCTGAGGTGCTGTGTACGTCTCAGGTGTCTCAATCCTTGGTGAAAGCAGAGCAGAGAGAGAGGTCCGGGACAGAGGCTGAGAACCTGTCAGCAGCATGCTATGTGCTATGAACACAGACAGCTTAGCCTGCAGTGGACAGGCATGCCGAGTCAGCCATCTTGGCCAACAGCCTAACCCCAAATAACAGAGCCAGTTGCCAGGCAGTGCCTGGTTTTCTATCCTGGAGTCAAAGGGAAGGAATGCAACTGGCTCTGTGTGGTGAGGCTACTGATGTTGTGAAGGTCTGCCCCCTCATCCCCACTGAAACTCAGCCTGGCCCAGAAGCTGCGGGCAGCCGGGCAGCGTGGGGGCTTGCATTCTTCTTGTCTTTGTGTTAATGGCCTCTTCCCAGAAGGGGCAGGAAGTCTTTGGCTGGGCAGCCCAGGGCAATAAATCTCAGACTCTTGAGAAGGTCTCCATCTGAGCTGGACACAGAGAGAGACTCTCTGGATAGCCTGGGGTGGGGTAAAGAAACCCATGGCATTTGTGAGTTGATGAGTGTTAGGACAATCTACCTCTCTCCCCATCCCCATCCCTCACACTGAACGTCACATCTGAAGGTTTCACTTGCGGGTGGCAATGTGGTACTGCATTGGGGGAAGGACACCTCAGCCTCATCCTGAGGGATTATGGTAGAGCAGCAACAACCTCTCCTCCAGATGAGAAAGGAGATGGGAACTCCTTAAAGGGACATTGACCACTTAAACCTCAACCTTCTGTCTGACAGCTGTTCCCCTGCTACTGATCTGAGATGCTCCCAAGAATTCCAGAGATTAGAGAAAAACTTTCACACTATTTTCCCAGTTTGTTCCCTCTGTGTATTTATCAGCACTCTGAATGTAGTCACTTTCCTCTGTTGTTTGTGGGGGTCTTTCATACACCTTCAGGGGAGAGAAAACCTTTAAAAAATATATGTGATTAACTTGGGGTCTCAGGGTAATGTGTAAGACTCGAAATGACTTCCAGCTGTCCTGATCACTTTGCAGGCCTGGTGTACCCCTATTTCCCATTCTTTATCTGTTATTTGTCTTTATAGATTATAGCGTCTTTGGGGCAAGAACCCTGCCTGCTGTATGTCTGTACAATGCTTAGTGTGCTGTGATTGCTACTGTAACAAAGAATTATACATAAAATAACCATAATATACTCATTTTGGAAACTGAGTAGAGTTCAAATTGATGGTTTCCCTTCACATTTAGGACGGAAGCCACAGACCCTGAAAAAACTACAGCTGGTAGGAAACCATCTGCTTAGCAACACGAGTCTTCATGACTACATCCCCACAGTGCTCCATTCTCGTAATTGTTTCCCCATTGAATACAGAGTCCAGTTCAAGGTCTTGGTTTCGATATTCAAAGCCCTCCATGAGACTGGCCCTAACTACCTCACAGGTTGTGTCTCAGTGCATGACCAGGACCTGCTATGGCAGCAGTGTTCCCTCAGAACAATGAATCAGCTGGCTGATAGGGGAGGCTGGTGAGTGTGGGAGACAGAGCTTACACAGGAGCAGGAAAAGTGCCATAGAAAAGCTTGAAAGCATGAACCAAGTATAGCTGATCCTGTCACACCTGCCTGAGTCTGCACAGAGCCTAGATCAATACTCCTAAGAGGTATGAACTATCCCATGCATCTTAATGGGGTGTTAACTCCAAGACCAACTGCTCTGGGGAGCCCAGCCAACACCACCCCAGCAGAGATCTCTGTGTGTGGCAGAAGAATGGTGCAATGGGCTCAGCCCACCCATCTATGTGGTAAGTACTTAGGGCCCCCTCAGCTTCCCTGCCTCTCTAGGGGGTGGGGGAAAGAAGACCTCCGCTGCCACCCCTATTGCTCTTGAGGGAATGGAGGGCTTCTGCTGCCAGTCCTGGAAGGAACAGGGGGTCCCATGCTGCTGCTGCCCCGGTCTCTTTGGGCAAAGAAGGTGCCCCTCTGCCACTGCCATTCTAGGTGGGGAGTTGGGGCCACGGTGCAAATGGTGGGAGCATGTTGTGGTGTTGCCTTAATCCAGCCCTGACTGGCCATGTCACTTAGGGTCATACACCTCAAGCAGGAGAAAGCTGCAAAGAGACGAATCCCAGCCCCAGTTACTCCTGTGACACTCTAATGCCACCAAAGGCCCTGTGGATGCAGGGATGTGACTAACTGACATTGCTCTTCATGGTTCTGGTGCCAGCCCCGTCAGCTGTACCTCACACTGTTTAAAATCCGTGACAGTCACCTGGATCCTCGGGTTCTCGAGGTCCCAGTGAAAGCTGCTGATGCTAGGAGGGAGCACCTCTTGCAGGGAACAGCCAAACACCCTGTCCTCTCAACCATGCACTTTTAACATGGAGGTCCCACCCCATGAGAGAACCTCAACACAAGCAAGGAGGGAGGTGACCGTGCATAAAGTCAGAGATAAAAGTTCAAACTACCCACTTGCCCTCTGGAGCTAAACACTGTATGATTTGTGCATCATAAAAGGTAACAAATCCCAGAGTGGGGCCCAGGAGAAAAGGTGGTACAGCGTCCACTGGGAGGGGTGAAGGGTGCTCCTTTCTCAATCCTGGTGACCGATCCAGTTAGTCTAAGGGGAGTCACATGCACTCCTCCCTGGCTAGGGGCTGGAGAGGAGTCTTGCAGGATCAGTGGAGGCATTCAAAAATGAGTGGCTCCATATTATGCTTTAAACCCTTCTAAAGAATCTGTTTCAAACCACACTGCTGAGTGCTGGGTTACAGAAACAGCCAAGATCTACATCCAGAGAGGGTGTGGCAGCCTTGTACTCCAGAAAGTCTGGACAGAATTTCCTATTGGCAGAAGCACCAGGTGTAAAGGATCTGGACCCCGCAGGGAGATTTTATGGCTGTGTTAATATTGGGAGCCCGGGCATGTCATGAAGATGCTGATCAAACCCTCCCAATTGCTGGAATGGCTCCCATTCTACAATGTGTGCTGGGGAGGCCAGAAGAGGCAGGGATTCCCTCTGGAACTTGGGTGAAGGATCACGGAAAGAGTCACTTTCTTCTAAGACTTCCTGCAGAAGCTTCCATGGGCTGGAAGCGCCGTCTGCCCTGTGTTCTCCTTTGTCACATTTCTGCCCACGGAACACAGTCTTCTTAAGGGGCATTTTTTATGTTGCTTCCCTTCTCCCTATGCAATTTTTGTCTTTGTTTCTCCATGTACCCTGCTTCCACACTATGTTCTGGCGGGTGACTTTAATTCTCCCCTGTCAGTTGCACTGCCTGTTCCCAAGTTAGCTCTCACACTAACTGTAATTTTTCTGAAAGTGCCTTGTTTAAAATCTCAACTGCTAGACAATGTAGGGTCTGGTTCCTTTTGTACCCTTTTGTCTGGGGTTCTGTGGCTTTTGCATTTGTGTGCATGTGCTGGGAGAGATCAAATAGCTAAGCAACCAAGAGCAGGGAAAGCTTCTGATGGGTCTTCCTGGAAGGGGCTTTCATTCTGTATTGCCCCTATTCCCATAGGTATCTGAGCGCCTCCATCATAGCTCAGGCACAAATAACAGCACAGATAATGAATGTTAATAATGCTGGGGGGGGGGGGGAGAAAGGGAAGAGAGACTTGGATAAATGGTTCCAATCTGGGCCCATTGTTAATGCGGACTGAATTCCTCTTACTCCTAAGCATCATGACCAGGGGATGGTGGTAGGGAGAATGGCATGGGGATAGAGGAAGCTTGTTCTCCTGAGGCCTGGACTATACCTGCCCTGAGGATACACAGGGCCCATCAGTCTCCAGAGCTGTCAGTCCAGCACCAGAGTCAATTGATGAAAGCAGCAGCAGCAGATGGAGCTGTGTGTGAGCGGAGTCCCCTCTTTGCTCCATTCCAGGGGGCTCTGTCTAGCCAGCTCCATGCCTCAGGTTACTGTGCCCCATTCCTCAGTGCTCTCAGCCCCCTGTCCTACGCAACCAGCCCAGGCCCTGAGACACAGCAAAGAAATGACCACCCTCCCCCATCCTGAATTGAGAGGGGTGACAGGGTTTGTCACACAACAGAGGGTCTGTGTGGCCCGCTCGCTCCCAACGGGGTTGCTATAGGAAAGAGTGGAGGCTGGGGAGAATGTGTGGGACCTATTCACACCCCCAGTCCTAATTCAAAGTGTCCCTGAGGCAATGTTTGCCTGGCTTGCGGCGAGAAAGGGCCCCAAAGGGGGGAAGCTCACAGGGGCTGGGAGAAATATTTGCCTTGAATGGAAGTGACTTTTAGAGATGGAGAAAATAAGAAAGAGCCCTTTGAAAGAGGGTGATGGGGGGAGGTTAAGGGGGGATGGCGCTGGGGGAGTCAGGCCACAAGTGCGCCCCCCTATGGGAGTTTGGCTTCAAAAGCAGCCTCCCTCCATGGGCGTCCAGCTGGGCGCATGGCTGTATTAGCTTTCAAACCCAGAGGCCCTGATCCAGCAGCTCTAACCGTCAATGAGGCTGCACCCACTTGCCCCAAGGTTGACCAGAGCTGGAATCAGACAGGTGAACAGCTCTGTCACGTATTCTTAATCCCTTTGAGTCAGCTGGTCTCCTCCCCAGTGACTCTGATCAAACTGGCCCCAATGACTCAGAGGTGAAAAGCTTTGTGTCCTGCCCCAGCCCTGCTCCATCCAGTGCCCTGTCCCCTTTTCTGTCTGGGTTTGAAAAAGTGGTTTGAAATGAACAGTCCTCTTTTGTACTGAGTTGTTCCCCCATCCCTCCCCCTGTGGCCGTGAGTGACACTGAGCCGGCGTCTGCCACCGAACTCCCAGAGAGCCAGCAAAGAGGGGCCTGGTACACTGAACAGCCTAATCTGTGGGTGACAGTGCAGCAGGGGGATTGGGAATGCAGCCCCATCTCCCTTTTTCACTTCTCCTGCAAAGTGCCCCTATGGGAGGCATGTGATGTACGAAAGGTCACGGAAGACAAGGGCCTGCAAAGTGGGGGGGCGTCTCTGGGAGTGTGGTGGGGTGGGGGATCTTGAGGCCCAGTGCGCGTCTTGCTGGCTGCTGCATTCTTCACACGCCCATGGGAGCTGCTAAGCGCCTGGGTGTCCCTGAGTTAGTGAATGGGTTCAGGCATTCAGGTGATGAGGCAGGTTGAATAGGTCACCTGCCTAGAACAGGGTTGTCTTGTTGAATGAACATTGCTGGGATTCATTCTGGGGGCTAGAACGATAACTCATTAGGGCTGAAAATGTCAAAAGTGGCTGCTGACTATATGCTTCTACTGCTGGGCATCCCAGATTTTGGCTGCCTCCACTTTTGGGTGCCCAACCTCCCCAGACTGGAGGCCACCAAAATCAGGGACCACTTTGGAGAATTTTGGCCTAAATATTTACTATTTATTATTATTTGCATTGAGATAGGCCTTAGGAGTCCCGGTCATGGGCCTTGTCCCCATTGTGCTACGTGCTATGTACAAACACAGAATAAAAAGATGCTTCTGTGTTGCCATGGGTGCTGGGAACGACCACTGTAGCCACCAGACAGTTTTCATAGGAACATAGGGATTGCCAGACTGGATCAGCCCAGGGGCCATCTACCCTAAAATCCTGCTTCTGACAGCGGCAAGCAACAGCTGCTTCAGGGGAAGGGGCAAAAAACCCTGCAGTAGGTAGAGAAGAGAACTTGGGAGCACCTGATCCTAGGGAAAATTTCCTCCTGACCCAATAGTTAGAGGTTGGCTTAAGCAAGAGGCTTTATATCCTTTCCTCAAACTCTTATTTATTTCTTACTGTTTAAACTCTGTATGTTCCTGTTATCTCCACTGATTTTTCATTCTTCCCCCCTGCTCTCATGTGCTTGGAATTGTAAGGACCCAGTGACTAGAACCATGGTCTGTAGAGCCTGGAGTGGCTGATAGTCCCATAGTACCATCAGAAGGCCCTGCAGAAGCACACCTGGGGAGCACTGTGGAGAATGGGTGCTGCAGGAAGTACCACCCACAAGACCCTGATTGACAGTACCCTGCAGTCCTCTGATTGGCCCAGTGCTCCTACTTAATCCCAGGGGTTGCTCCCAATAAGTTGTCTGGGCAACCATACAGACCTTGGCTTGTTACTATGCTGGACTTTGCCTAGTCTTCTGGTCTCTGACTCTGGCCTGACCCTAACCTGGAACTGCCTCTGATCACCAGTCTCTGACTCCAGCCTGACTTTGACCCAGATTATTGCCTCTCGAGTCTAACCTGGTACTGCCTCTGCTTTCCGGTCTCTGACCCAGCCTGACTCTGGCCTTGACACTTGTTTGTGGAACCTGGCCTTGTGATTCCTCTAACTCTGGCCTGGCAAATTCCATCCCTGGTGGGCAGACCTCAGCCAGCTGCGACCGCTAGGCAAGACAGCCTACACCCTAGTCCCTTACAGGAATGCTCTGAAACAGTCACTGTTTGGGATGAAATTTTCCACTCTCTGGCTTGGCCTGAGGATGGATTTTGTTTTGGAAAATCCCTTTTCTGATTGTGAGGTCTGGGAAAATGAAAAGAAATTTGTATTGTACAGTATATATAAAAAACCCCAACAACCCCAAGCACATTTTTCTGCGAGTGACAGCCCTGGCCGGAGAAGAAGCTTGGGAAAGAAAAGTCACTGAGGGAGGGGGTGGAGAAAAACTGAGCATGCCAAGCCGCCTACATTTCTATAGCCTGGCTAAATGAAGCCTGGACCTCGTCATGCCATCAACACTCTTCTTGCTGGGCTTGATCAAGAGGGTTAGGCAAGGAGATGGGCTATTACAGGGATAGTTTGCAAGAGGGAGACTGCAACCAAGCATAGGAATCAATGGGCAATTTTCAAATGCCCAGAGGTTCCATCTTACAATTGGAGTTTAATATATTTAAGGGAGAAGAAACTGAGCAGAGAGGTGGCAACACATGCAGATGACACCAAATTATGTAGGTTAGTCGAGCCCAATAAAGACTGTGAGGAACTTCAGTGGGACCTAACCAAGCTAGGTGAATGGGCAGGTGAAATTCAGTGTTACCAAATGCAGGGGAATGTACATTGGAAGGAACAATTTGAACTATTCATATACATTACTAGGTTCTAAATTAACTGTGATTACTTAGGGAAAAGACCTGGGCATCAATGTGGACAGCTCAATAGAAACCTCTGGTCAATGTGCAGCTGCGGTCTAAAAAGCGAAGAAAATCTTCGCATGCATAAGAAATGGGATGGAGACTAAAATGGACAACCCCATAATGCCATTATATAAAGCAATGGTGGGGCCTCATCTGACATTTGCTGTGCAGTTCTGGTCATACTATCTCAAAAAGATAGTGGAGGGGGTTTTGTACTGGCAATGAGAATGTTTATGAGCTTGGAAAAAGCTCTCACATAAAGACAGATTAAAAAGACAGGGGTTATTTATGATTAAAAGTTTTGCCATTGGCTTCATTTGGACCAGGAATGAATCCTGTACTCATCTGTCCATTTAGATTTTCATACCATCCCTATTCCTATAGAATCTGAGAGCCCTACAAAGAGATCACCACCAACAGAGGCTACAAATATAGTTTAAAACATTGCTGCTTGTGCTGTGAAATGTATGTGCTAGAACAGTGTCTCACACCCTTTTCAGGCTGGCAACCCCTTATCTGAAGTCAAAAATGTTCATGACTCCATCCCAATTACCATAAAAGTAAGAGTAAAAAAAAGTATCAATGCTAACAATCCTAAACCTGTATAATTTATTTGTGGGTGTGCTTTGAGAGGTTGACAGAGAACACCGGATCTTGAAGGGTAAGGGGCAAGCAAGATTTTCTTTGCTTTAGCTTGTAATAAAATTTTCAATGCCCGGCATCTGGACTGCTTTTTTGTGAACCTCCCCTGGCCTCCCAAGGGTCACGAGTCACCAACTGAGAAACATTGCACTAAAACATAGAGCGTGTGCAATGCAGTGGAGTTAACACTGCATTTAGGGCCTTCACCTTTGTATTTCATTACAGCCACCTGAATGTTGCTCTGCCATAGGGTCTATTGCACTTAATTCTATATTAGTATTTACCAAATGGTTCTCCCAAGCAGTTTTTGGATTTCTCCTGCAGGAGGCTGAGATGGATGATACAGACTGGGTCACAGGGGCTATAGGTCCCATTTGTGCTCATGAGAAACTGGGGGCGTTCAAAGTTTGTTGTCATTTAAGCTCTATTATTTTTTCACATTGGTTAATTTAATAATGGCCCAAAATATTTTCTCTAGTAGAAAAGCACCTCTTTAAAGCTCTGTTTTAGGTGACCCAGAGAGGCTCTGCGCTGACTCCAAACCCTTCGAGAGCTGCAGTGGATAGTGTGGATTAAGGAACTAGGTCATATTTCTAAACTATAACACACACGGTTGTGCTGCTCCAGCTGGAATATCTGTAAAAGCTGGAAAAGCAATTCAGAGCCTTGGAAAGGGATTCTGTTGGATGTGCTCTTCCGAGAACTGCACAAAAAATAATAATAATAAAAAAAATCAATCCAGCTGTGCAGGCGGTAGTGGAGGGACTTCAAAAAGCCTTCTGTAAATCAACAGGGCAGGCTAAAATCCAGTGGGAAAGTGAGAGCTTTGCAAGAGAAATCAATAAATAATGCTAGTCATTATTCTGCACAGCATCATTCCTAGGTTCATGCATCATAAACTAGAACAAAAATAATAACATATTGCAATTCTTTTTCATCCCAAAACACTGCTAGGAGAACTTCACCCGCCACTGAAATGCAGCCACTTCTGGGGTGGGACATGGCAGCTGGTCAGTATCGCACAGCAGCACTGAACAATTATTTAAGACAGGAAGGGAGAAAGAATCTTGTAACCATTTTAAACTGCCTTAGGGATTTGGGGAGACAGAATGTGCTCATACTACAATACTACATTTCATATATAGGGAGCAATCCGGCATGGGGCAAGGAGATGGACTGGATTACTTGACAAGACATTTTCACCCCTAGCCTTTATGATTCTATACTAGCTACTCAAATCAAACTCGAATCAGGCCAGGACACCAGAATGAACGTCCTGACTCTTGTGAGAAGTGCCATGAGATTGGACCACAAGTGCACAGACTGTCAGCTTTACACAGCACCTTCACCATCACGGTGCCCCTGTGCCGCAACCTGGAGTAGTAGTTTAGCACAGGCTCAGAAGAAAGAGGAAGAGCATTTTCTGCACCACAGGGGATTTCCTTTGAATTCACCCATCCAAGTAATGAAGGGACCCCGGCCCATTGATGTATTGTGCTACCATCTTCTTTTAGTGTATAGGGGCGTGTATAATGCCTTCCCCCTGTCATGTATGCTCCAAGCCATAATGTGTTTGGATGTAGCAGGCACAGCAGACTCCCCAGCGTGGGAAATTCCAAAGATGCAGTTTGCTGTAAACCACATTTTCATTTAACTAGTCTAAATATATTCCAGCTTGAAAACACATACTTAAAAATAACTTACAGAAATAGTTAGTTGTGCTCCAAAGGGAACTTGCCTGCACAGGTCACAGGCTTTGGGGATCTAACATACAGTCCTCTGTAAAGGCCAGAGCTGCTTGTCTGCTCTCTTACTATTAAGCAAGTCATTGACTCTCCTGTTTCCAGGGTGTCATTGATTCTCTCTCTCCTAAAGTCATCTCCTCCCCGCTGACCCCCACCCCACTCTAAGGTTTTCCATTGATGATATCAAGGCCTACACTGGTATGCTTTTTCAATGTCATAATCAATCATCATCTCTCTCTCAGAACTGCAGGTTCTCTCTCTTTCATTTCAACCTAGTTGCCTGGTATCAAAATCTCTTTATTGGTTCCATTTCTTTGACCTCTATGTGCCTGTCTGTCCTTGGATTGCGAGCTCTTCTGGGCAGATCCAGCTTTTCATTATATGTGTGTACAGTCCCTGGCACAATAGTGACTGAAGCTGAGATCAGAGATGGGGGCCTCTAGGTTCGATTGCAACATGAATATAATAATAATAATCAACGGTGTCCTTCTGTGTCATGGTTTTCACCTTCTTTTTCTGGGTTACCATTAATACTCTCTCTTTCTCTTATGGCCTCATCAACCAGGCATCTGCTGGCTTGGGGATAGCAGGTGTGTGTGACCATTGTCTCCTGTACACATCCCTGTACCTATATAAAAGTAAGGCACATTTCTTGATATAGCATCACATCAAGATCAGGTCAGGTGAGTACTCCCTTCATGTGATATAAAGTAACCTGAGAGCTCAGTGCAGATGCCCCCTTGATAAGTGTGTGTCTGTGTGTAAAGTGACCATATGTCCCAGCTTTTCATATGATGTCCCAGTGTCCCAGGAACCAGTATATGTGAAATGTCCTAGTTTTTCATTTCATTGGTCAAAACGTTTGCTTTTTAAATAACTGCTGAATGTTTAATCAGCATGTAATGCTGCACTGAGGCATTTGTCCAGTGTCTCTTATGAACTAACAGCCCATTGGAAGGTTTGTTCAGTGTGATGAACAGCATTTGGACTAAGAGACAAGTCAGATGTGGGAGGACACCATTAAAGCTGTGTTAGCTTTCAGTGTTTCATGTTAAATCTATTTAGAACACAACATTACTGGAAAAAAATCCACTGCTCCAAGAAACACTCATGTCTTGCTGTGGAGTTGGAAGCTGCCGGTAGTGACATTAACACCTAATAAAAAAATATCATGAGTCTTTTGTCATCACAAATGATTCTGGTTTTGATTTTGAAAATATGTGAGTCACCTTAATGTTATACCAATGATTCTGCCTTTGTATAATGCTTTTCATCCAAATGCATCCTACAACATTGTACAAAGCAAAGGAAACAAACATTTGCCCTGCACCAAAATGCGACTACCTCTGGAGCAAAACACAGCAGCTCTTTAAAACAGTGCACAACCAAGACCAGATAAAGATATAGGAACTACAGGCCCATGCTTAGGGCCTGGGCTCCTGGAGTCATGAGATTAAATCAGAATCTCAGCTTTCATTTTTTAATAAAGTAAGTCGCTAGCCCTTTTGGTTGTGAAGAAAAGCTTGAGAACCTGAACCAGCTGTAGACGATGCAGCAATATCTGTGACTCATCTAAGTGGGGTGTTAACTCCACTACCCACTGCCAGCCAACACTGCCCTGGTAGGAGACTCAGTATGAAGCAATGGGAGAAGAGTGCAGTAGGCCTGGATCAACCACCCAAGCAGATATATACCCCAGCAACTGGGATAGCACACTCCCCCATCACTCTGCTGCTCCCTAATGGTCCATGCTTCTCTGGGTAGGGAGGAGGGTCCCCTGGCCACCACCATTCCAAGTGGAGGGCAAGCCTACAGGGGCAGAGTCACAGGGACCTCCATGTTGTGATGCATATAGGGCCCTGGACAGCCTTAATCTGGCCCTGTGCACAATAGTGTTACACAGCTGTTTAGGATAACAAGGCTGAAAATGGAATTTAGCCAAGACACAGGTGCTGACAGCCCAGGTCTTTTGAAAAGTGCCTTGAGGGATCTTTAACAAGCACATGTAGTCAGAATACTTTGTTGTACATTGCAGTCAAGGAGCAGTACCCTCCACAGCAGAGGCTCCCTAGAAACCATGCCACCTGTTGGTTCAATATGGATTTAGGGGGTGGGACTATTAATCACCAGCACATCTTGCTGCAGAACTTCAGTGGCCTGTGCAAGTTTCCCATCCAAGCACTGGCACCTCCTAACCCTTCTCAGCTTTCTGGGGTTTGAGCTGAAACTTGGCATGACTGCAGAACACACAAGTATGTGTTCTGGAGGAGTACAAGCCATTTTTTTTTTGTTCCAATGGGTAGATGAGGGCTTGGGAAGTTGCATTACCATGGCATGTGAACTGACAATGAAGCTGGCATTGAGACAGTAATCCCCACCCACCCTAACATGCAAGTTCTCAGGGCTTATTTAGCAGTTTGATGCGCTTCCCCTACACTCATCACATGCCAGTCAGCAGTGGCCGAGAACCAGCACACTAATTTCAGACAGAACCAGTAGGGGTCACAGTCGGTCTAACAAATTCTCTAACCATCATTATAATCCACCCTGCCTTCACACCCGAAGCAATTCACCACTGATTGACTGGTTTTAAAACCTCTTCCTACTGAACAGCTGCAGCAAGTCAAACAAACCCAGCCTTCTGGCTGCTACTTGGTCTTGCGCACTTTCCTGGAAGGAAGAATTAGCTGTGACTATGCTGGTGAGCCTTGCCTGGAGGTTCATGGAGTGGTTTCATCCACCTTCCCCTGCAGCTAGATGGCATATAATATATTGGTGTTAGGGAAAGCACCCAGTCTTCAGGATGTGGACACATGTTCTTAGCGTTATCCCAGAGGACTAACAATAGATCTTCCAGTGTAGAGGGTTTTCACACACCCTTATTATTCTCAGAACCTCCCCCACCCCTTATATTTCTCCCCCACAATCCTTTGCCAGAGACAAAGACGCTTCCATTTGCCCTAAGATGACAGAGTCTTGAGGTGGCTTACTTGGACTCCACCCCTCCTGTGTTGTACGATGGTGCACATACAGTTTGTCTGGAAAGATTGTCTCTTTGACTCATGGTGTGGGTGGATCTGCATCATCTTAGGGTCTGATGGGGTTACACACTGCACAGTAGTGGCTAGGGCTTTCCATAGCCAAAGGAAATGTGCTCTTGAGCAGTGCAGTCTTAAAACTGACCAGCCAATGTCTCTGTTCAACTTCAGCTCCACTGAGGAAGTTCCTAGTGTAGTACAGTATGTGCAAGCTTGGTCTTTATACGGCTCTTGATATAGAGGTACCTGGGACTCCCCTCCAGTTATCACAACAATCCTTGGAGTGAGAAGAAAATGGGACTGGGAAGCCCTATTTCCCCAAATTTGTAAATGTGACAAACTTAACTTTTCAACAGCTTTGAGGATCAGGTCTACGTAGAATGGATATTTGCACTGGGTACCAGGTGCTCATCGAATGGTGATTGGAGGGTTGAGCTTTGCATGATGTACAAGCTCTCTGTACATCACAACAGTGCCTTGTCACAACTGGCGACTTCTAATTTCTCACTTGGGGCTTGTCTACACAGGGGGGTTAATTATTTGATGTTGTCATAACTATAAAGGGAAGGGTAACAGCTGTCCTGTGTACAGTACTATAAAATCCCTCCTGGCCAGAGACTCCAAAATCCTTTTCCCTGTAAAGGGTTAAGAAGCTCAGGTAACCTGGCTGGCATCTGACCTAAAGGACCAATAAGGGGACAAGATACTTTCAAATCTTGGGGGGGGGAAGGCTTTTGTTTGTGTTCTTTGTTTGGGAGTGTGTTCGCTCTCGGGACTGAGAGGGACCAGACATCAATCCAGGTTCTCCACATCTTTCTAAACAAGTCTCTCCTATTTCAAACTTGTAAGTAAATAGCCAAACAAGGCGTGTTAGTTTTCCTTTGTTTTCTCAACTTGTAAATGTACCTTTTACTAGAGTGTTTATCTTTGTTTGCTGTACTTTGAACCTGAGACTAGAGGGGAGTCCTCTGAGCTCTTTAAGTTTGATTACCCTGTAAGGTTAATTTCCATACTGATTTTACAGAGATGACTTTTACCTTTTTCTTTAATTAAAAGCTTTCTTTTTAAAAACCTGATTGATTTTTCCTTGTTTTAAGATCCAAGGGGTTTGGATCTTGATTCACCAGGAATTGGTGGGAGGAAGGAGGGGGAATGGTTAATTTCTCCTTGTTTTAGATCCCAGGGGGGTTGGAACTGTATTCACCAGGAGTTGGTGGGAGGAAGGAGGGGAATGGTTAATTTCTCCTTGTTTTAAGATCCAAGGGGTTTGGATCTGTATTCACCAGGGAATTGGTGAAGGTCTCTCAAGGCTACCCAGGGAAGGAAATTAGCCTTGGGATGGTGGCAGTGGACCAGAGCTAAGCTGGTAGTTAAGCTTAGAAGTTTTCATGCAGGCCCCTACATTTGTACCCTAAAGTTCAAAGTGGGGATACAGCCTTGACAGATGTGCATCAGATAACTCACAATACGCAAGCCACACTAATAGCATGCACATGGGATGCCTGTGCTGTCTTTCAATTTGCATCGTGTGCACTGCATACTAAGCGCGGAGGGGCCTCAGAGGTTATCCTGTGGTTCTTTGCTGTGCTGTGTAGCACTGTGCATCTTGAGATTTTTCTCACTAGTGCATTGTGGGATGCACAGTGGAAGCCAAGTTGGTTCAAATTTGAAAAAATCCCATGTGTCTATTGTCTCCACCCCATGCTTCCTTTCTGGGTGGAGTAGTGACATTTTTGGATTGCTGCTGATCGGCATGGACCCAACACTGTTGTGTTGGCAACCATGAACACACTGCTTGGGCTGTATTTCAGCACTGAAACCCAGATGAATTTGGCTTTGGGCTGTGCCCACTGCCCCACGGAGCAGATGATGCGTTAGCAGCGGCAGGAAGGAAAGGTTCAGTGGCAGAGGAAGTGGGATGAGGGCAAGGATGAAGAGGACACCCAGAACTGATATTAGAGGATCTCAGAGTAGCAGCCGTGTTAGTCTGTATCTGCAAAAAGAACAGGAGTACTTGTGGCACCTTAGAGACTAACAAATTTATTAGAGCATAAGCTTTTGTGGGCTACAGCATCCGAAGAAGTGGGCTGTAGCCCACGAAAGCTTATGCTCTAATAAATTTGTTAGTCTCTAAGGTGCCACAAGTACTCCTGTTCTTTTTGCAGATA